>NW_027591952.1:65000-67764 GCF_964213995.1 Mustelus asterias
CCCAACCCCCCCCGCACCCCCCTTGCACCACCCCCCTGCACCCCCCCTTCCCCCCCGCACCTACCCCCCCGCCCCCCCGCCACCACCCCCCCCGCACACACACCCCCCCCAACCCACCCCCCCGCCCCCCTCTGCACCCCCCCCAACCCACTCCCCCGCCCCCCCCTGCACCCCCCCACCCTCCTCCCCCGCCCCCCCCTCCCTCCCCCCCTACCCCGCCCCCCCCAACCCACCCCCCCCCGCACACCCCCTGCACCCGCCCCCCCCGCACCCCCCCCCACCCCCGCACCTACCCCCCCCCCGCCCCCCCCCCCGCCACCAACCCCCCCCCCCTCGCCGCCCCCCACCCACCACCAGGCAGCTGAAGGCACAGCCGCCAGTTCAGTAATTAAAAGCTTGTCGGAGGGTGAGGCGAGGTGCCAGAGGGCGAAACTAGCCGAGTGCAAAGACCTCGAGGGTTTCAGAGCTACCATCATCGGAATCCTGGAGTGCAGGAGGAGGCCATTCGGCCCATCGAGCCTGCACCTACAACAATCCCACCCAGGACCTATCCCTCTAACCCCACATATTTAACCCACCAATCCTTCTAACTTACACATCCCCTGACACTAAGGGGACAATTTAGCATGGCCAATCCGCCTAACCTACACATCTTTGGACACTAAGGGGCAATTTAGCATGGCCAATCCGCCTAACCTGCATATCTTTGGACACGAAGGGACAATTTAGCACGGCCAATCCGCCTAACCTGCACATCTTTGGACACTAAGGGGCAATTTAGCATGGCCAATCCACCTAACCTGTACATCTTTGGACACTAAGGGGCAATTTAGCATGGCCAATCCACCTAACCTGCACATCTTTGGACACTAAGGGACAATTTAGCATGGCCAATCCACCTAACTGGCATGTCTTTCGGACTGTGGGAGGAAACCCACAGACACAGGGGAAAGTGCATGCAGGTTTGAGGGGTTAGCAGGGTAACCCTGTAAGTGGGGATGAGGCCTGGGTGGGATTGTTGTCGGTGCAGACTCGATGGGCCGAATAGCACTGGAGGGATTCTAAATCAAATCAGAGTATGGATCGGGAATCTGATGACAGATCGCTGAAGCGCCTTGACACTGTAATCGTGTTAAAGAAGCTTTGCCATGCTAAATTGCCCCTTAGTGTCCGAAGATGTGCAGGTTAGGTGGATTGGCCATGCTAAATTGCCCCTTAGTGTCCAAAGATGTGCAGGTTAGGTGGATTGGCCGTGCTAAATTGCCCCTTAGTGTCCAAAGATGTGCAGGTTAGGTGAATTGGCCATGCTAAATTGCCCCTTAGTGTCCAAAGATGTGTAGGTTTAGGTGGATTGGCCATGCTAAATTGGTCCTTAGTGTCCAAAGATATGTAGGTTGAGGTGGACTGGCCATGCTAAATTGTCCCTTAGTGTCCAAAGATATGCAGGTTGGGTGGATTGGCCATGCTAAATTGTCCCTTAGTGTCCAAAGATGTGCGGGTTAGGTGGATTGGCCATGCTAAATTGTCCCTTAGTGTCCAAAGATGTGCGGGTTAGGTGGATTGGCCATGCTAAATTGCTCCTTAGTGTCCAAAGATGTGCGGGTTAGGTGGATTGGCCATGCTAAATTGTCCCTTAGTGTCCAAAGATGTGCAGGTTAGGTGAATTGGCCATGCTAAATTGCTCCTTAGTGTCCAAAGATGTGCGGGTTAGGTGGATTGGCCATGCTAAATTGTCCCTTAGCGTCCAAGGATATGCAGGTTGGGTGGATTGGCCATGCTAAATTGCTCCTTAGTGTCCAAAGATGTGCGGGTTAGGTGGATTGGCCATGCTAAATTGTCCCTTAGTGTCCAAAGATGTGCAGGTTAGATGGATTGGCCATGATAAATTGCCCCTTAGTGTCCAAAGATGTGCGGGTTTGGGGGATTGGACATGTCAAATGTGTAGGGTTTCAGGGATAGGGTGGGGGAAAGGGCCCGAGTCTGTCCTAGAGTGACGGAGGCTCGATGGGCCAAATGGCCTCATTCTGCAGTGTCGGGATTCTATGAAATCTGGGGGCGCACAATAAACCGGCAGTTGCCCAAGGATCGGCTGGGTGACTCAGGGGCGGAACGCGAGGCCCTGGCATCATCTTCCAGGTCGCAGAATCCTCCGCCAACACGTTTCAGATGACTGGGTCGGGACAGACATGTTAACGCACAGGCCAGCAATCTCTGGCATCTCATTTCTTTCCAAGAACTCACCACTCTCATTGGGCAAGAGTTTCCGTCTTCAAAAACTGGTTTGACTGTTGTGAAATGGGCAGCCGGATAGATGTCAGTGCAGCAGCTGGAAGGCTGGTGAGCGGGGAGGGTGAGGCAATTGAACAGAAGGCCGTCAGAGTGATTCACATCAAAGCTGCCTCGCACTTCCAAGCAGGAACATGCGCGGGAGCCCAGGCAGCAACCATGGCTGTCCGTGAGTCTCGGTACCTCAGCAAACTGTTGTCACGGGTCATCAGCGACCACCCACCCCCTCCCTATCTCTGTAACCTCCTCCAGCCCCTACACCCCCTCCCTATCTCTGTAACCTCCTCCAGCCCCTACAGCCCCTCCCTATCTCTGTAACCTCCTCCAGCCCCTACACCCCCTCCCTATCTCTGTAACCTCCTCCAGCCCCTACACCCCCGCCCTATCTCTGTAACCTCCTCCAGCCCCTACACCCCCCTCCCTATCTCTGTAACCTCCTCCAGCCCCTACACCCCCTCCCTATCTCTGTAACCTCCTC
>NW_027591953.1:7500-10000 GCF_964213995.1 Mustelus asterias
CAATCTTTTGGCTGCTCCCTCAGCCTGGCTTTGCCAGGACATTCAGCTGCTACGGTCTTGCCCCTTGGGCGCTGGCTGAGCTGAAAGACAACCACGCCTCGCAAGGATGTGAAAAGCGGCGAGAGGGAGAGAGAGCACAAAGGAGGAGGAGGAGGAGGAGGAGGAGGAGAGAGGGAAAAGAATTGCCATGAGCGGCAAAGAAGAAGCGGCTGAGCTATGAGACTTGAATTAGCCAGAAAGCAGGGCAGTCAATGCCTACGGCCATACTAGTCTGAAAACGCCCGATCTCGTCTGATCTCGGAAGCTAAGCAGACTCAGGCCTGGTTAGTACTTGGATGGGAGACCGCCTGGGAATACCAGGTGCAGTAGGCTTTTGCTGCCAGCAGAGGCTGCCCACAACACACGGTCACCGCAGCCTCGGCCCAGAGGCAGGCAATCTTTTGGCTGCTCCCTCAGCCTGGCTTTGCCAGGACATTCAGCTGCTACGGTCTTGCCCCTTGGGCGCTGGCTGAGCTGAAAGACAACCACGCCTCGCAAGGATGTGAAAAGCGGCGAGAGGGAGAGAGAGCACAAAGGAGGAGGAGGAGGAGGAGGAGGAGAGAGGGAAAAGAATTGCCATGAGCGGCAAAGAAGAAGCGGCTGAGCTATGAGACTTGAATTAGCCAGAAAGCAGGGCAGTCAATGCCTACGGCCATACTAGTCTGAAAACGCCCGATCTCGTCTGATCTCGGAAGCTAAGCAGACTCAGGCCTGGTTAGTACTTGGATGGGAGACCGCCTGGGAATACCAGGTGCAGTAGGCTTTTGCTGCCAGCAGAGGCTGCCCACAACACACGGTCACCGCAGCCTCGGCCCAGAGGCAGGCAATCTTTTGGCTGCTCCCTCAGCCTGGCTTTGCCAGGACATTCAGCTGCTACGGTCTTGCCCCTTGGGTGCTTCCTCAGGTGAAAGACAGACAGGTGGCTGGTAAAGGCGGCTGAGGGACTTCAATGGTGCATTTTGGGAGATGTCAGACCAGCAGTATCTACCAAGAAGTGGGAAGCGGAAGGTCTGGTATCTCAGTGCATTTTGGGAAAACTCAGACAAGCAATATCCACCAAGAAGTGGGAAGTGGAAGGTCTGGTATCTCAGTGCATTTTGGGAAAAGTCAGGCAAGCAATATCCACCAAGAAGTGGGAAGCGGAAGGTCTGATGTCACAGTGCATTTTGGGAAAAGTCAGGCAAGCAATATCCACCAAGAAGTGGGAAGCGGAAGGTCTGATGTCACAGAGTGGTTATCCCCAAACACTACATTAGTGTTTCCCTCCCTCCCTCCCTCCTCCTCTGACCAAAAAAAAAAGGCCACTGTGAGAAGGTAAAAGTGAAGGGAAGAGTTTTAAAATTTTTTTGAAAATCATTCAAATGGTGCTTGAAATGTCAGTGATTGGGATTAAGTATTGCACGTGAGAGATGTGGGAGATCCGTGCAGCTTCTAGCGTCTCGGATGACTACGTCTGCTGCTACATTCAACGACATTCAGCTGCTACGGTCTTGCCCCTTGGGCGCTGGCTGAGCTGAAAGACAACCACGCCTCGCAAGGATGTGAAAAGCGGCGAGAGGGAGAGAGAGCACAAAGGAGGAGGAGGAGGAGGAGGAGGAGAGAGGGAAAAGAATTGCCATGAGCGGCAAAGAAGAAGCGGCTGAGCTATGAGACTTGAATTAGCCAGAAAGCAGGGCAGTTAATGCCTACGGCCATACTAGTCTGAAAACGCCCGATCTCGTCTGATCTCGGAAGCTAAGCAGACTCAGGCCTGGTTAGTACTTGGATGGGAGACCGCCTGGGAATACCAGGTGCAGTAGGCTTTTGCTGCCAGCAGAGGCTGCCCACAACACACGGTCACCGCAGCCTCGGCCCAGAGGCAGGCAATCTTTTGGCTGCTCCCTCAGCCTGGCTTTGCCAGGACATTCAGCTGCTACGGTCTTGCCCCTTGGGCGCTGGCTGAGCTGAAAGACAACCACGCCTCGCAAGGATGTGAAAAGCGGCGAGAGGGAGAGAGAGCACAAAGGAGGAGGAGGAGGAGGAGGAGGAGAGAGGGAAAAGAATTGCCATGAGCGGCAAAGAAGAAGCGGCTGAGCTATGAGACTTGAATTAGCCAGAAAGCAGGGCCGTCAATGCCTACGGCCATACTAGTCTGAAAACGCCCGATCTCGTCTGATCTCGGAAGCTAAGCAGACTCAGGCCTGGTTAGTACTTGGATGGGAGACCGCCTGGGAATACCAGGTGCAGTAGGCTTTTGCTGCCAGCAGAGGCTGCCCACAACACACGGTCACCGCAGCCTCGGCCCAGAGGCAGGCAATCTTTTGGCTGCTCCCTCAGCCTGGCTTTGCCAGGACATTCAGCTGCTACGGTCTTGCCCCTTGGGCGCTGGCTGAGCTGAAAGACAACCACGCCTCGCAAGGATGTGAAAAGCGGCGAGAGGGAGAGAGAGCACAAAGGAGGAGGAGGAGGAGGAGGAGGAGGA
>NW_027591953.1:15000-20000 GCF_964213995.1 Mustelus asterias
CCGATCTCGTCTGATCTCGGAAGCTAAGCAGACTCAGGCCTGGTTAGTACTTGGATGGGAGACCGCCTGGGAATACCAGGTGCAGTAGGCTTTTGCTGCCAGCAGAGGCTGCCCACAACACACGGTCACCGCAGCCTCGGCCCAGAGGCAGGCAATCTTTTGGCTGCTCCCTCAGCCTGGCTTTGCCAGGACATTCAGCTGCTACGGTCTTGCCCCTTGGGCGCTGGCTGAGCTGAAAGACAACCACGCCTCGCAAGGATGTGAAAAGCGGCGAGAGGGAGAGAGAGCACAAAGGAGGAGGAGGAGGAGGAGGAGGAGAGAGGGAAAAGAATTGCCATGAGCGGCAAAGAAGAAGCGGCTGAGCTATGAGACTTGAATTAGCCAGAAAGCAGGGCAGTCAATGCCTACGGCCATACTAGTCTGAAAACGCCCGATCTCGTCTGATCTCGGAAGCTAAGCAGACTCAGGCCTGGTTAGTACTTGGATGGGAGACCGCCTGGGAATACCAGGTGCAGTAGGCTTTTGCTGCCAGCAGAGGCTGCCCACAACACACGGTCACCGCAGCCTCGGCCCAGAGGCAGGCAATCTTTTGGCTGCTCCCTCAGCCTGGCTTTGCCAGGACATTCAGCTGCTACGGTCTTGCCCCTTGGGTGCTTCCTCAGGTGAAAGACAGACAGGTGGCTGGTAAAGGCGGCTGAGGGACTTCAATGGTGCATTTTGGGAGATGTCAGACCAGCAGTATCTACCAAGAAGTGGGAAGCGGAAGGTCTGGTATCTCAGTGCATTTTGGGAAAACTCAGACAAGCAATATCCACCAAGAAGTGGGAAGTGGAAGGTCTGGTATCTCAGTGCATTTTGGGAAAAGTCAGGCAAGCAATATCCACCAAGAAGTGGGAAGCGGAAGGTCTGATGTCACAGTGCATTTTGGGAAAAGTCAGGCAAGCAATATCCACCAAGAAGTGGGAAGCGGAAGGTCTGATGTCACAGAGTGGTTATCCCCAAACACTACATTAGTGTTTCCCTCCCTCCCTCCCTCCTCCTCTGACCAAAAAAAAAAGGCCACTGTGAGAAGGTAAAAGTGAAGGGAAGAGTTTTAAAATTTTTTTGAAAATCATTCAAATGGTGCTTGAAATGTCAGTGATTGGGATTAAGTATTGCACGTGAGAGATGTGGGAGATCCGTGCAGCTTCTAGCGTCTCGGATGACTACGTCTGCTGCTACATTCAACGACATTCAGCTGCTACGGTCTTGCCCCTTGGGCGCTGGCTGAGCTGAAAGACAACCACGCCTCGCAAGGATGTGAAAAGCGGCGAGAGGGAGAGAGAGCACAAAGGAGGAGGAGGAGGAGGAGGAGGAGAGAGGGAAAAGAATTGCCATGAGCGGCAAAGAAGAAGCGGCTGAGCTATGAGACTTGAATTAGCCAGAAAGCAGGGCAGTTAATGCCTACGGCCATACTAGTCTGAAAACGCCCGATCTCGTCTGATCTCGGAAGCTAAGCAGACTCAGGCCTGGTTAGTACTTGGATGGGAGACCGCCTGGGAATACCAGGTGCAGTAGGCTTTTGCTGCCAGCAGAGGCTGCCCACAACACACGGTCACCGCAGCCTCGGCCCAGAGGCAGGCAATCTTTTGGCTGCTCCCTCAGCCTGGCTTTGCCAGGACATTCAGCTGCTACGGTCTTGCCCCTTGGGCGCTGGCTGAGCTGAAAGACAACCACGCCTCGCAAGGATGTGAAAAGCGGCGAGAGGGAGAGAGAGCACAAAGGAGGAGGAGGAGGAGGAGGAGGAGAGAGGGAAAAGAATTGCCATGAGCGGCAAAGAAGAAGCGGCTGAGCTATGAGACTTGAATTAGCCAGAAAGCAGGGCCGTCAATGCCTACGGCCATACTAGTCTGAAAACGCCCGATCTCGTCTGATCTCGGAAGCTAAGCAGACTCAGGCCTGGTTAGTACTTGGATGGGAGACCGCCTGGGAATACCAGGTGCAGTAGGCTTTTGCTGCCAGCAGAGGCTGCCCACAACACACGGTCACCGCAGCCTCGGCCCAGAGGCAGGCAATCTTTTGGCTGCTCCCTCAGCCTGGCTTTGCCAGGACATTCAGCTGCTACGGTCTTGCCCCTTGGGCGCTGGCTGAGCTGAAAGACAACCACGCCTCGCAAGGATGTGAAAAGCGGCGAGAGGGAGAGAGAGCACAAAGGAGGAGGAGGAGGAGAGAGGGAAAAGAATTGCCATGAGCGGCAAAGAAGAAGCGGCTGAGCTATGAGACTTGAATTAGCCAGAAAGCAGGGCAGTCAATGCCTACGGCCATACTAGTCTGAAAACGCCCGATCTCGTCTGATCTCGGAAGCTAAGCAGACTCAGGCCTGGTTAGTACTTGGATGGGAGACCGCCTGGGAATACCAGGTGCAGTAGGCTTTTGCTGCCAGCAGAGGCTGCCCACAACACACGGTCACCGCAGCCTCGGCCCAGAGGCAGGCAATCTTTTGGCTGCTCCCTCAGCCTGGCTTTGCCAGGACATTCAGCTGCTACGGTCTTGCCCCTTGGGCGCTGGCTGAGCTGAAAGACAACCACGCCTCGCAAGGATGTGAAAAGCGGCGAGAGGGAGAGAGAGCACAAAGGAGGAGGAGGAGGAGAGAGGGAAAAGAATTGCCATGAGCGGCAAAGAAGAAGCGGCTGAGCTATGAGACTTGAATTAGCCAGAAAGCAGGGCAGTCAATGCCTACGGCCATACTAGTCTGAAAACGCCCGATCTCGTCTGATCTCGGAAGCTAAGCAGACTCAGGCCTGGTTAGTACTTGGATGGGAGACCGCCTGGGAATACCAGGTGCAGTAGGCTTTTGCTGCCAGCAGAGGCTGCCCACAACACACGGTCACCGCAGCCTCGGCCCAGAGGCAGGCAATCTTTTGGCTGCTCCCTCAGCCTGGCTTTGCCAGGACATTCAGCTGCTACGGTCTTGCCCCTTGGGTGCTTCCTCAGGTGAAAGACAGACAGGTGGCTGGTAAAGGCGGCTGAGGGACTTCAATGGTGCATTTTGGGAGATGTCAGACCAGCAGTATCTACCAAGAAGTGGGAAGCGGAAGGTCTGGTATCTCAGTGCATTTTGGGAAAACTCAGACAAGCAATATCCACCAAGAAGTGGGAAGTGGAAGGTCTGGTATCTCAGTGCATTTTGGGAAAAGTCAGGCAAGCAATATCCACCAAGAAGTGGGAAGCGGAAGGTCTGATGTCACAGTGCATTTTGGGAAAAGTCAGGCAAGCAATATCCACCAAGAAGTGGGAAGCGGAAGGTCTGATGTCACAGAGTGGTTATCCCCAAACACTACATTAGTGTTTCCCTCCCTCCCTCCTCCTCTGACCAAAAAAAAAAGGCCACTGTGAGAAGGTAAAAGTGAAGGGAAGAGTTTTAAAATTTTTTTGAAAATCATTCAAATGGTGCTTGAAATGTCAGTGATTGGGATTAAGTATTGCACGTGAGAGATGTGGGAGATCCGTGCAGCTTCTAGCGTCTCGGATGACTACGTCTGCTGCTACATTCAACGACATTCAGCTGCTACGGTCTTGCCCCTTGGGCGCTGGCTGAGCTGAAAGACAACCACGCCTCGCAAGGACGTGAAAAGCGGCGAGAGGGAGAGAGAGCACAAAGGAGGAGGAGGAGGAGGAGGAGGAGAGAGGGAAAAGAATTGCCATGAGCGGCAAAGAAGAAGCGGCTGAGCTATGAGACTTGAATTAGCCAGAAAGCAGGGCAGTCAATGCCTACGGCCATACTAGTCTGAAAACGCCCGATCTCGTCTGATCTCGGAAGCTAAGCAGACTCAGGCCTGGTTAGTACTTGGATGGGAGACCGCCTGGGAATACCAGGTGCAGTAGGCTTTTGCTGCCAGCAGAGGCTGCCCACAACACACGGTCACCGCAGCCTCGGCCCAGAGGCAGGCAATCTTTTGGCTGCTCCCTCAGCCTGGCTTTGCCAGGACATTCAGCTGCTACGGTCTTGCCCCTTGGGCGCTGGCTGAGCTGAAAGACAACCACGCCTCGCAAGGATGTGAAAAGCGGCGAGAGGGAGAGAGAGCACAAAGGAGGAGGAGGAGGAGGAGGAGGAGAGAGGGAAAAGAATTGCCATGAGCGGCAAAGAAGAAGCGGCTGAGCTATGAGACTTGAATTAGCCAGAAAGCAGGGCAGTCAATGCCTACGGCCATACTAGTCTGAAAACGCCCGATCTCGTCTGATCTCGGAAGCTAAGCAGACTCAGGCCTGGTTAGTACTTGGATGGGAGACCGCCTGGGAATACCAGGTGCAGTAGGCTTTTGCTGCCAGCAGAGGCTGCCCACAACACACGGTCACCGCAGCCTCGGCCCAGAGGCAGGCA
This sequence comes from Mustelus asterias, assembly GCF_964213995.1. Lineage (NCBI taxonomy): Eukaryota > Metazoa > Chordata > Chondrichthyes > Carcharhiniformes > Triakidae > Mustelus > Mustelus asterias. The sequence goes on from NW_027591953.1 coordinate 19,361, forward strand.
ATCTTTTGGCTGCTCCCTCAGCCTGGCTTTGCCAGGACATTCAGCTGCTACGGTCTTGCCCCTTGGGCGCTGGCTGAGCTGAAAGACAACCACGCCTCGCAAGGATGTGAAAAGCGGCGAGAGGGAGAGAGAGCACAAAGGAGGAGGAGGAGGAGGAGGAGGAGGAGAGAGGGAAAAGAATTGCCATGAGCGGCAAAGAAGAAGCGGCTGAGCTATGAGACTTGAATTAGCCAGAAAGCAGGGCAGTCAATGCCTACGGCCATACTAGTCTGAAAACGCCCGATCTCGTCTGATCTCGGAAGCTAAGCAGACTCAGGCCTGGTTAGTACTTGGATGGGAGACCGCCTGGGAATACCAGGTGCAGTAGGCTTTTGCTGCCAGCAGAGGCTGCCCACAACACACGGTCACCGCAGCCTCGGCCCAGAGGCAGGCAATCTTTTGGCTGCTCCCTCAGCCTGGCTTTGCCAGGACATTCAGCTGCTACGGTCTTGCCCCTTGGGCGCTGGCTGAGCTGAAAGACAACCACGCCTCGCAAGGATGTGAAAAGCGGCGAGAGGGAGAGAGAGCACAAAGGAGGAGGAGGAGGAGGAGGAGGAGAGAGGGAAAAGAATTGCCATGAGCGGCAAAGAAGAAGCGGCTG
>NW_027591953.1:25000-27500 GCF_964213995.1 Mustelus asterias
CAGTAGGCTTTTGCTGCCAGCAGAGGCTGCCCACAACACACGGTCACCGCAGCCTCGGCCCAGAGGCAGGCAATCTTTTGGCTGCTCCCTCAGCCTGGCTTTGCCAGGACATTCAGCTGCTACGGTCTTGCCCCTTGGGCGCTGGCTGAGCTGAAAGACAACCACGCCTCGCAAGGATGTGAAAAGCGGCGAGAGGGAGAGAGAGCACAAAGGAGGAGGAGGAGGAGGAGGAGGAGAGAGGGAAAAGAATTGCCATGAGCGGCAAAGAAGAAGCGGCTGAGCTATGAGACTTGAATTAGCCAGAAAGCAGGGCAGTCAATGCCTACGGCCATACTAGTCTGAAAACGCCCGATCTCGTCTGATCTCGGAAGCTAAGCAGACTCAGGCCTGGTTAGTACTTGGATGGGAGACCGCCTGGGAATACCAGGTGCAGTAGGCTTTTGCTGCCAGCAGAGGCTGCCCACAACACACGGTCACCGCAGCCTCGGCCCAGAGGCAGGCAATCTTTTGGCTGCTCCCTCAGCCTGGCTTTGCCAGGACATTCAGCTGCTACGGTCTTGCCCCTTGGGCGCTGGCTGAGCTGAAAGACAACCACGCCTCGCAAGGATGTGAAAAGCGGCGAGAGGGAGAGAGAGCACAAAGGAGGAGGAGGAGGAGGAGGAGGAGGAGAGAGGGAAAAGAATTGCCATGAGCGGCAAAGAAGAAGCGGCTGAGCTATGAGACTTGAATTAGCCAGAAAGCAGGGCAGTCAATGCCTACGGCCATACTAGTCTGAAAACGCCCGATCTCGTCTGATCTCGGAAGCTAAGCAGACTCAGGCCTGGTTAGTACTTGGATGGGAGACCGCCTGGGAATACCAGGTGCAGTAGGCTTTTGCTGCCAGCAGAGGCTGCCCACAACACACGGTCACCGCAGCCTCGGCCCAGAGGCAGGCAATCTTTTGGCTGCTCCCTCAGCCTGGCTTTGCCAGGACATTCAGCTGCTACGGTCTTGCCCCTTGGGCGCTGGCTGAGCTGAAAGACAACCACGCCTCGCAAGGATGTGAAAAGCGGCGAGAGGGAGAGAGAGCACAAAGGAGGAGGAGGAGGAGGAGGAGGAGAGAGGGAAAAGAATTGCCATGAGCGGCAAAGAAGAAGCGGCTGAGCTATGAGACTTGAATTAGCCAGAAAGCAGGGCAGTCAATGCCTACGGCCATACTAGTCTGAAAACGCCCGATCTCGTCTGATCTCGGAAGCTAAGCAGACTCAGGCCTGGTTAGTACTTGGATGGGAGACCGCCTGGGAATACCAGGTGCAGTAGGCTTTTGCTGCCAGCAGAGGCTGCCCACAACACACGGTCACCGCAGCCTCGGCCCAGAGGCAGGCAATCTTTTGGCTGCTCCCTCAGCCTGGCTTTGCCAGGACATTCAGCTGCTACGGTCTTGCCCCTTGGGTGCTTCCTCAGGTGAAAGACAGACAGGTGGCTGGTAAAGGCGGCTGAGGGACTTCAATGGTGCATTTTGGGAGATGTCAGACCAGCAGTATCTACCAAGAAGTGGGAAGCGGAAGGTCTGGTATCTCAGTGCATTTTGGGAAAACTCAGACAAGCAATATCCACCAAGAAGTGGGAAGTGGAAGGTCTGGTATCTCAGTGCATTTTGGGAAAAGTCAGGCAAGCAATATCCACCAAGAAGTGGGAAGCGGAAGGTCTGATGTCACAGTGCATTTTGGGAAAAGTCAGGCAAGCAATATCCACCAAGAAGTGGGAAGCGGAAGGTCTGATGTCACAGAGTGGTTATCCCCAAACACTACATTAGTGTTTCCCTCCCTCCCTCCCTCCTCCTCTGACCAAAAAAAAAAGGCCACTGTGAGAAGGTAAAAGTGAAGGGAAGAGTTTTAAAATTTTTTTGAAAATCATTCAAATGGTGCTTGAAATGTCAGTGATTGGGATTAAGTATTGCACGTGAGAGATGTGGGAGATCCGTGCAGCTTCTAGCGTCTCGGATGACTACGTCTGCTGCTACATTCAACGACATTCAGCTGCTACGGTCTTGCCCCTTGGGCGCTGGCTGAGCTGAAAGACAACCACGCCTCGCAAGGATGTGAAAAGCGGCGAGAGGGAGAGAGAGCACAAAGGAGGAGGAGGAGGAGGAGGAGGAGAGAGGGAAAAGAATTGCCATGAGCGGCAAAGAAGAAGCGGCTGAGCTATGAGACTTGAATTAGCCAGAAAGCAGGGCAGTTAATGCCTACGGCCATACTAGTCTGAAAACGCCCGATCTCGTCTGATCTCGGAAGCTAAGCAGACTCAGGCCTGGTTAGTACTTGGATGGGAGACCGCCTGGGAATACCAGGTGCAGTAGGCTTTTGCTGCCAGCAGAGGCTGCCCACAACACACGGTCACCGCAGCCTCGGCCCAGAGGCAGGCAATCTTTTGGCTGCTCCCTCAGCCTGGCTTTGCCAGGACATTCAGCTGCTACGGTCTTGCCCCTTGGGCGCTGGCTGAGCTGAAAGACAACCACGCC
>NW_027591953.1:35000-45000 GCF_964213995.1 Mustelus asterias
GGTCACCGCAGCCTCGGCCCAGAGGCAGGCAATCTTTTGGCTGCTCCCTCAGCCTGGCTTTGCCAGGACATTCAGCTGCTACGGTCTTGCCCCTTGGGCGCTGGCTGAGCTGAAAGACAACCACGCCTCGCAAGGATGTGAAAAGCGGCGAGAGGGAGAGAGAGCACAAAGGAGGAGGAGGAGGAGGAGGAGGAGGAGAGAGGGAAAAGAATTGCCATGAGCGGCAAAGAAGAAGCGGCTGAGCTATGAGACTTGAATTAGCCAGAAAGCAGGGCAGTCAATGCCTACGGCCATACTAGTCTGAAAACGCCCGATCTCGTCTGATCTCGGAAGCTAAGCAGACTCAGGCCTGGTTAGTACTTGGATGGGAGACCGCCTGGGAATACCAGGTGCAGTAGGCTTTTGCTGCCAGCAGAGGCTGCCCACAACACACGGTCACCGCAGCCTCGGCCCAGAGGCAGGCAATCTTTTGGCTGCTCCCTCAGCCTGGCTTTGCCAGGACATTCAGCTGCTACGGTCTTGCCCCTTGGGCGCTGGCTGAGCTGAAAGACAACCACGCCTCGCAAGGATGTGAAAAGCGGCGAGAGGGAGAGAGAGCACAAAGGAGGAGGAGGAGGAGGAGGAGGAGAGAGGGAAAAGAATTGCCATGAGCGGCAAAGAAGAAGCGGCTGAGCTATGAGACTTGAATTAGCCAGAAAGCAGGGCAGTCAATGCCTACGGCCATACTAGTCTGAAAACGCCCGATCTCGTCTGATCTCGGAAGCTAAGCAGACTCAGGCCTGGTTAGTACTTGGATGGGAGACCGCCTGGGAATACCAGGTGCAGTAGGCTTTTGCTGCCAGCAGAGGCTGCCCACAACACACGGTCACCGCAGCCTCGGCCCAGAGGCAGGCAATCTTTTGGCTGCTCCCTCAGCCTGGCTTTGCCAGGACATTCAGCTGCTACGGTCTTGCCCCTTGGGTGCTTCCTCAGGTGAAAGACAGACAGGTGGCTGGTAAAGGCGGCTGAGGGACTTCAATGGTGCATTTTGGGAGATGTCAGACCAGCAGTATCTACCAAGAAGTGGGAAGCGGAAGGTCTGGTATCTCAGTGCATTTTGGGAAAACTCAGACAAGCAATATCCACCAAGAAGTGGGAAGTGGAAGGTCTGGTATCTCAGTGCATTTTGGGAAAAGTCAGGCAAGCAATATCCACCAAGAAGTGGGAAGCGGAAGGTCTGATGTCACAGTGCATTTTGGGAAAAGTCAGGCAAGCAATATCCACCAAGAAGTGGGAAGCGGAAGGTCTGATGTCACAGAGTGGTTATCCCCAAACACTACATTAGTGTTTCCCTCCCTCCCTCCTCCTCTGACCAAAAAAAAAAGGCCACTGTGAGAAGGTAAAAGTGAAGGGAAGAGTTTTAAAATTTTTTTGAAAATCATTCAAATGGTGCTTGAAATGTCAGTGATTGGGATTAAGTATTGCACGTGAGAGATGTGGGAGATCCGTGCAGCTTCTAGCGTCTCGGATGACTACGTCTGCTGCTACATTCAACGACATTCAGCTGCTACGGTCTTGCCCCTTGGGCGCTGGCTGAGCTGAAAGACAACCACGCCTCGCAAGGATGTGAAAAGCGGCGAGAGGGAGAGAGAGCACAAAGGAGGAGGAGGAGGAGGAGGAGGAGAGAGGGAAAAGAATTGCCATGAGCGGCAAAGAAGAAGCGGCTGAGCTATGAGACTTGAATTAGCCAGAAAGCAGGGCAGTTAATGCCTACGGCCATACTAGTCTGAAAACGCCCGATCTCGTCTGATCTCGGAAGCTAAGCAGACTCAGGCCTGGTTAGTACTTGGATGGGAGACCGCCTGGGAATACCAGGTGCAGTAGGCTTTTGCTGCCAGCAGAGGCTGCCCACAACACACGGTCACCGCAGCCTCGGCCCAGAGGCAGGCAATCTTTTGGCTGCTCCCTCAGCCTGGCTTTGCCAGGACATTCAGCTGCTACGGTCTTGCCCCTTGGGCGCTGGCTGAGCTGAAAGACAACCACGCCTCGCAAGGATGTGAAAAGCGGCGAGAGGGAGAGAGAGCACAAAGGAGGAGGAGGAGGAGGAGGAGGAGAGAGGGAAAAGAATTGCCATGAGCGGCAAAGAAGAAGCGGCTGAGCTATGAGACTTGAATTAGCCAGAAAGCAGGGCCGTCAATGCCTACGGCCATACTAGTCTGAAAACGCCCGATCTCGTCTGATCTCGGAAGCTAAGCAGACTCAGGCCTGGTTAGTACTTGGATGGGAGACCGCCTGGGAATACCAGGTGCAGTAGGCTTTTGCTGCCAGCAGAGGCTGCCCACAACACACGGTCACCGCAGCCTCGGCCCAGAGGCAGGCAATCTTTTGGCTGCTCCCTCAGCCTGGCTTTGCCAGGACATTCAGCTGCTACGGTCTTGCCCCTTGGGCGCTGGCTGAGCTGAAAGACAACCACGCCTCGCAAGGATGTGAAAAGCGGCGAGAGGGAGAGAGAGCACAAAGGAGGAGGAGGAGGAGGAGGAGGAGGAGAGAGGGAAAAGAATTGCCATGAGCGGCAAAGAAGAAGCGGCTGAGCTATGAGACTTGAATTAGCCAGAAAGCAGGGCAGTCAATGCCTACGGCCATACTAGTCTGAAAACGCCCGATCTCGTCTGATCTCGGAAGCTAAGCAGACTCAGGCCTGGTTAGTACTTGGATGGGAGACCGCCTGGGAATACCAGGTGCAGTAGGCTTTTGCTGCCAGCAGAGGCTGCCCACAACACACGGTCACCGCAGCCTCGGCCCAGAGGCAGGCAATCTTTTGGCTGCTCCCTCAGCCTGGCTTTGCCAGGACATTCAGCTGCTACGGTCTTGCCCCTTGGGCGCTGGCTGAGCTGAAAGACAACCACGCCTCGCAAGGATGTGAAAAGCGGCGAGAGGGAGAGAGAGCACAAAGGAGGAGGAGGAGGAGGAGGAGGAGGAGAGAGGGAAAAGAATTGCCATGAGCGGCAAAGAAGAAGCGGCTGAGCTATGAGACTTGAATTAGCCAGAAAGCAGGGCAGTCAATGCCTACGGCCATACTAGTCTGAAAACGCCCAATCTCGTCTGATCTCGGAAGCTAAGCAGACTCAGGCCTGGTTAGTACTTGGATGGGAGACCGCCTGGGAATACCAGGTGCAGTAGGCTTTTGCTGCCAGCAGAGGCTGCCCACAACACACGGTCACCGCAGCCTCGGCCCAGAGGCAGGCAATCTTTTGGCTGCTCCCTCAGCCTGGCTTTGCCAGGACATTCAGCTGCTACGGTCTTGCCCCTTGGGCGCTGGCTGAGCTGAAAGACAACCACGCCTCGCAAGGATGTGAAAAGCGGCGAGAGGGAGAGAGAGCACAAAGGAGGAGGAGGAGGAGAGAGGGAAAAGAATTGCCATGAGCGGCAAAGAAGAAGCGGCTGAGCTATGAGACTTGAATTAGCCAGAAAGCAGGGCAGTCAATGCCTACGGCCATACTAGTCTGAAAACGCCCGATCTCGTCTGATCTCGGAAGCTAAGCAGACTCAGGCCTGGTTAGTACTTGGATGGGAGACCGCCTGGGAATACCAGGTGCAGTAGGCTTTTGCTGCCAGCAGAGGCTGCCCACAACACACGGTCACCGCAGCCTCGGCCCAGAGGCAGGCAATCTTTTGGCTGCTCCCTCAGCCTGGCTTTGCCAGGACATTCAGCTGCTACGGTCTTGCCCCTTGGGCGCTGGCTGAGCTGAAAGACAACCACGCCTCGCAAGGATGTGAAAAGCGGCGAGAGGGAGAGAGAGCACAAAGGAGGAGGAGGAGGAGAGAGGGAAAAGAATTGCCATGAGCGGCAAAGAAGAAGCGGCTGAGCTATGAGACTTGAATTAGCCAGAAAGCAGGGCAGTCAATGCCTACGGCCATACTAGTCTGAAAACGCCCGATCTCGTCTGATCTCGGAAGCTAAGCAGACTCAGGCCTGGTTAGTACTTGGATGGGAGACCGCCTGGGAATACCAGGTGCAGTAGGCTTTTGCTGCCAGCAGAGGCTGCCCACAACACACGGTCACCGCAGCCTCGGCCCAGAGGCAGGCAATCTTTTGGCTGCTCCCTCAGCCTGGCTTTGCCAGGACATTCAGCTGCTACGGTCTTGCCCCTTGGGTGCTTCCTCAGGTGAAAGACAGACAGGTGGCTGGTAAAGGCGGCTGAGGGACTTCAATGGTGCATTTTGGGAGATGTCAGACCAGCAGTATCTACCAAGAAGTGGGAAGCGGAAGGTCTGGTATCTCAGTGCATTTTGGGAAAACTCAGACAAGCAATATCCACCAAGAAGTGGGAAGTGGAAGGTCTGGTATCTCAGTGCATTTTGGGAAAAGTCAGGCAAGCAATATCCACCAAGAAGTGGGAAGCGGAAGGTCTGATGTCACAGTGCATTTTGGGAAAAGTCAGGCAAGCAATATCCACCAAGAAGTGGGAAGCGGAAGGTCTGATGTCACAGAGTGGTTATCCCCAAACACTACATTAGTGTTTCCCTCCCTCCCTCCTCCTCTGACCAAAAAAAAAAGGCCACTGTGAGAAGGTAAAAGTGAAGGGAAGAGTTTTAAAATTTTTTTGAAAATCATTCAAATGGTGCTTGAAATGTCAGTGATTGGGATTAAGTATTGCACGTGAGAGATGTGGGAGATCCGTGCAGCTTCTAGCGTCTCGGATGACTACGTCTGCTGCTACATTCAACGACATTCAGCTGCTACGGTCTTGCCCCTTGGGCGCTGGCTGAGCTGAAAGACAACCACGCCTCGCAAGGACGTGAAAAGCGGCGAGAGGGAGAGAGAGCACAAAGGAGGAGGAGGAGGAGGAGGAGGAGAGAGGGAAAAGAATTGCCATGAGCGGCAAAGAAGAAGCGGCTGAGCTATGAGACTTGAATTAGCCAGAAAGCAGGGCAGTCAATGCCTACGGCCATACTAGTCTGAAAACGCCCGATCTCGTCTGATCTCGGAAGCTAAGCAGACTCAGGCCTGGTTAGTACTTGGATGGGAGACCGCCTGGGAATACCAGGTGCAGTAGGCTTTTGCTGCCAGCAGAGGCTGCCCACAACACACGGTCACCGCAGCCTCGGCCCAGAGGCAGGCAATCTTTTGGCTGCTCCCTCAGCCTGGCTTTGCCAGGACATTCAGCTGCTACGGTCTTGCCCCTTGGGCGCTGGCTGAGCTGAAAGACAACCACGCCTCGCAAGGATGTGAAAAGCGGCGAGAGGGAGAGAGAGCACAAAGGAGGAGGAGGAGGAGGAGGAGGAGAGAGGGAAAAGAATTGCCATGAGCGGCAAAGAAGAAGCGGCTGAGCTATGAGACTTGAATTAGCCAGAAAGCAGGGCAGTCAATGCCTACGGCCATACTAGTCTGAAAACGCCCGATCTCGTCTGATCTCGGAAGCTAAGCAGACTCAGGCCTGGTTAGTACTTGGATGGGAGACCGCCTGGGAATACCAGGTGCAGTAGGCTTTTGCTGCCAGCAGAGGCTGCCCACAACACACGGTCACCGCAGCCTCGGCCCAGAGGCAGGCAATCTTTTGGCTGCTCCCTCAGCCTGGCTTTGCCAGGACATTCAGCTGCTACGGTCTTGCCCCTTGGGCGCTGGCTGAGCTGAAAGACAACCACGCCTCGCAAGGATGTGAAAAGCGGCGAGAGGGAGAGAGAGCACAAAGGAGGAGGAGGAGGAGGAGGAGGAGGAGAGAGGGAAAAGAATTGCCATGAGCGGCAAAGAAGAAGCGGCTGAGCTATGAGACTTGAATTAGCCAGAAAGCAGGGCAGTCAATGCCTACGGCCATACTAGTCTGAAAACGCCCGATCTCGTCTGATCTCGGAAGCTAAGCAGACTCAGGCCTGGTTAGTACTTGGATGGGAGACCGCCTGGGAATACCAGGTGCAGTAGGCTTTTGCTGCCAGCAGAGGCTGCCCACAACACACGGTCACCGCAGCCTCGGCCCAGAGGCAGGCAATCTTTTGGCTGCTCCCTCAGCCTGGCTTTGCCAGGACATTCAGCTGCTACGGTCTTGCCCCTTGGGCGCTGGCTGAGCTGAAAGACAACCACGCCTCGCAAGGATGTGAAAAGCGGCGAGAGGGAGAGAGAGCACAAAGGAGGAGGAGGAGGAGGAGGAGGAGAGAGGGAAAAGAATTGCCATGAGCGGCAAAGAAGAAGCGGCTGAGCTATGAGACTTGAATTAGCCAGAAAGCAGGGCAGTCAATGCCTACGGCCATACTAGTCTGAAAACGCCCGATCTCGTCTGATCTCGGAAGCTAAGCAGACTCAGGCCTGGTTAGTACTTGGATGGGAGACCGCCTGGGAATACCAGGTGCAGTAGGCTTTTGCTGCCAGCAGAGGCTGCCCACAACACACGGTCACCGCAGCCTCGGCCCAGAGGCAGGCAATCTTTTGGCTGCTCCCTCAGCCTGGCTTTGCCAGGACATTCAGCTGCTACGGTCTTGCCCCTTGGGTGCTTCCTCAGGTGAAAGACAGACAGGTGGCTGGTAAAGGCGGCTGAGGGACTTCAATGGTGCATTTTGGGAGATGTCAGACCAGCAGTATCTACCAAGAAGTGGGAAGCGGAAGGTCTGGTATCTCAGTGCATTTTGGGAAAACTCAGACAAGCAATATCCACCAAGAAGTGGGAAGTGGAAGGTCTGGTATCTCAGTGCATTTTGGGAAAAGTCAGGCAAGCAATATCCACCAAGAAGTGGGAAGCGGAAGGTCTGATGTCACAGTGCATTTTGGGAAAAGTCAGGCAAGCAATATCCACCAAGAAGTGGGAAGCGGAAGGTCTGATGTCACAGAGTGGTTATCCCCAAACACTACATTAGTGTTTCCCTCCCTCCCTCCCTCCTCCTCTGACCAAAAAAAAAAGGCCACTGTGAGAAGGTAAAAGTGAAGGGAAGAGTTTTAAAATTTTTTTGAAAATCATTCAAATGGTGCTTGAAATGTCAGTGATTGGGATTAAGTATTGCACGTGAGAGATGTGGGAGATCCGTGCAGCTTCTAGCGTCTCGGATGACTACGTCTGCTGCTACATTCAACGACATTCAGCTGCTACGGTCTTGCCCCTTGGGCGCTGGCTGAGCTGAAAGACAACCACGCCTCGCAAGGATGTGAAAAGCGGCGAGAGGGAGAGAGAGCACAAAGGAGGAGGAGGAGGAGGAGGAGGAGAGAGGGAAAAGAATTGCCATGAGCGGCAAAGAAGAAGCGGCTGAGCTATGAGACTTGAATTAGCCAGAAAGCAGGGCAGTTAATGCCTACGGCCATACTAGTCTGAAAACGCCCGATCTCGTCTGATCTCGGAAGCTAAGCAGACTCAGGCCTGGTTAGTACTTGGATGGGAGACCGCCTGGGAATACCAGGTGCAGTAGGCTTTTGCTGCCAGCAGAGGCTGCCCACAACACACGGTCACCGCAGCCTCGGCCCAGAGGCAGGCAATCTTTTGGCTGCTCCCTCAGCCTGGCTTTGCCAGGACATTCAGCTGCTACGGTCTTGCCCCTTGGGCGCTGGCTGAGCTGAAAGACAACCACGCCTCGCAAGGATGTGAAAAGCGGCGAGAGGGAGAGAGAGCACAAAGGAGGAGGAGGAGGAGGAGGAGGAGAGAGGGAAAAGAATTGCCATGAGCGGCAAAGAAGAAGCGGCTGAGCTATGAGACTTGAATTAGCCAGAAAGCAGGGCCGTCAATGCCTACGGCCATACTAGTCTGAAAACGCCCGATCTCGTCTGATCTCGGAAGCTAAGCAGACTCAGGCCTGGTTAGTACTTGGATGGGAGACCGCCTGGGAATACCAGGTGCAGTAGGCTTTTGCTGCCAGCAGAGGCTGCCCACAACACACGGTCACCGCAGCCTCGGCCCAGAGGCAGGCAATCTTTTGGCTGCTCCCTCAGCCTGGCTTTGCCAGGACATTCAGCTGCTACGGTCTTGCCCCTTGGGCGCTGGCTGAGCTGAAAGACAACCACGCCTCGCAAGGATGTGAAAAGCGGCGAGAGGGAGAGAGAGCACAAAGGAGGAGGAGGAGGAGGAGGAGGAGGAGAGAGGGAAAAGAATTGCCATGAGCGGCAAAGAAGAAGCGGCTGAGCTATGAGACTTGAATTAGCCAGAAAGCAGGGCAGTCAATGCCTACGGCCATACTAGTCTGAAAACGCCCGATCTCGTCTGATCTCGGAAGCTAAGCAGACTCAGGCCTGGTTAGTACTTGGATGGGAGACCGCCTGGGAATACCAGGTGCAGTAGGCTTTTGCTGCCAGCAGAGGCTGCCCACAACACACGGTCACCGCAGCCTCGGCCCAGAGGCAGGCAATCTTTTGGCTGCTCCCTCAGCCTGGCTTTGCCAGGACATTCAGCTGCTACGGTCTTGCCCCTTGGGCGCTGGCTGAGCTGAAAGACAACCACGCCTCGCAAGGATGTGAAAAGCGGCGAGAGGGAGAGAGAGCACAAAGGAGGAGGAGGAGGAGGAGGAGGAGAGAGGGAAAAGAATTGCCATGAGCGGCAAAGAAGAAGCGGCTGAGCTATGAGACTTGAATTAGCCAGAAAGCAGGGCAGTCAATGCCTACGGCCATACTAGTCTGAAAACGCCCAATCTCGTCTGATCTCGGAAGCTAAGCAGACTCAGGCCTGGTTAGTACTTGGATGGGAGACCGCCTGGGAATACCAGGTGCAGTAGGCTTTTGCTGCCAGCAGAGGCTGCCCACAACACACGGTCACCGCAGCCTCGGCCCAGAGGCAGGCAATCTTTTGGCTGCTCCCTCAGCCTGGCTTTGCCAGGACATTCAGCTGCTACGGTCTTGCCCCTTGGGCGCTGGCTGAGCTGAAAGACAACCACGCCTCGCAAGGATGTGAAAAGCGGCGAGAGGGAGAGAGAGCACAAAGGAGGAGGAGGAGGAGGAGGAGGAGGAGAGAGGGAAAAGAATTGCCATGAGCGGCAAAGAAGAAGCGGCTGAGCTATGAGACTTGAATTAGCCAGAAAGCAGGGCAGTCAATGCCTACGGCCATACTAGTCTGAAAACGCCCGATCTCGTCTGATCTCGGAAGCTAAGCAGACTCAGGCCTGGTTAGTACTTGGATGGGAGACCGCCTGGGAATACCAGGTGCAGTAGGCTTTTGCTGCCAGCAGAGGCTGCCCACAACACACGGTCACCGCAGCCTCGGCCCAGAGGCAGGCAATCTTTTGGCTGCTCCCTCAGCCTGGCTTTGCCAGGACATTCAGCTGCTACGGTCTTGCCCCTTGGGTGCTTCCTCAGGTGAAAGACAGACAGGTGGCTGGTAAAGGCGGCTGAGGGACTTCAATGGTGCATTTTGGGAGATGTCAGACCAGCAGTATCTACCAAGAAGTGGGAAGCGGAAGGTCTGGTATCTCAGTGCATTTTGGGAAAACTCAGACAAGCAATATCCACCAAGAAGTGGGAAGTGGAAGGTCTGGTGTCTCAGTGCATTTTGGGAAAAGTCAGGCAAGCAATATCCACCAAGAAGTGGGAAGCGGAAGGTCTGATGTCACAGTGCATTTTGGGAAAAGTCAGGCAAGCAATATCCACCAAGAAGTGGGAAGCGGAAGGTCTGATGTCACAGAGTGGTTATCCCCAAACACTACATTAGTGTTTCCCTCCCTCCCTCCTCCTCTGACCAAAAAAAAAAGGCCACTGTGAGAAGGTAAAAGTGAAGGGAAGAGTTTTAAAATTTTTTTGAAAATCATTCAAATGGTGCTTGAAATGTCAGTGATTGGGATTAAGTATTGCACGTGAGAGATGTGGGAGATCCGTGCAGCTTCTAGCGTCTCGGATGACTACGTCTGCTGCTACATTCAACGACATTCAGCTGCTACGGTCTTGCCCCTTGGGCGCTGGCTGAGCTGAAAGACAACCACGCCTCGCAAGGACGTGAAAAGCGGCGAGAGGGAGAGAGAGCACAAAGGAGGAGGAGGAGGAGGAGGAGGAGGAGGAGAGAGGGAAAAGAATTGCCATGAGCGGCAAAGAAGAAGCGGCTGAGCTATGAGACTTGAATTAGCC
>NW_027591953.1:52500-57500 GCF_964213995.1 Mustelus asterias
TCTGAAAACGCCCGATCTCGTCTGATCTCGGAAGCTAAGCAGACTCAGGCCTGGTTAGTACTTGGATGGGAGACCGCCTGGGAATACCAGGTGCAGTAGGCTTTTGCTGCCAGCAGAGGCTGCCCACAACACACGGTCACCGCAGCCTCGGCCCAGAGGCAGGCAATCTTTTGGCTGCTCCCTCAGCCTGGCTTTGCCAGGACATTCAGCTGCTACGGTCTTGCCCCTTGGGTGCTTCCTCAGGTGAAAGACAGACAGGTGGCTGGTAAAGGCGGCTGAGGGACTTCAATGGTGCATTTTGGGAGATGTCAGACCAGCAGTATCTACCAAGAAGTGGGAAGCGGAAGGTCTGGTATCTCAGTGCATTTTGGGAAAACTCAGACAAGCAATATCCACCAAGAAGTGGGAAGTGGAAGGTCTGGTATCTCAGTGCATTTTGGGAAAAGTCAGGCAAGCAATATCCACCAAGAAGTGGGAAGCGGAAGGTCTGATGTCACAGTGCATTTTGGGAAAAGTCAGGCAAGCAATATCCACCAAGAAGTGGGAAGCGGAAGGTCTGATGTCACAGAGTGGTTATCCCCAAACACTACATTAGTGTTTCCCTCCCTCCCTCCTCCTCTGACCAAAAAAAAAAGGCCACTGTGAGAAGGTAAAAGTGAAGGGAAGAGTTTTAAAATTTTTTTGAAAATCATTCAAATGGTGCTTGAAATGTCAGTGATTGGGATTAAGTATTGCACGTGAGAGATGTGGGAGATCCGTGCAGCTTCTAGCGTCTCGGATGACTACGTCTGCTGCTACATTCAACGACATTCAGCTGCTACGGTCTTGCCCCTTGGGCGCTGGCTGAGCTGAAAGACAACCACGCCTCGCAAGGACGTGAAAAGCGGCGAGAGGGAGAGAGAGCACAAAGGAGGAGGAGGAGGAGGAGGAGGAGAGAGGGAAAAGAATTGCCATGAGCGGCAAAGAAGAAGCGGCTGAGCTATGAGACTTGAATTAGCCAGAAAGCAGGGCAGTCAATGCCTACGGCCATACTAGTCTGAAAACGCCCGATCTCGTCTGATCTCGGAAGCTAAGCAGACTCAGGCCTGGTTAGTACTTGGATGGGAGACCGCCTGGGAATACCAGGTGCAGTAGGCTTTTGCTGCCAGCAGAGGCTGCCCACAACACACGGTCACCGCAGCCTCGGCCCAGAGGCAGGCAATCTTTTGGCTGCTCCCTCAGCCTGGCTTTGCCAGGACATTCAGCTGCTACGGTCTTGCCCCTTGGGCGCTGGCTGAGCTGAAAGACAACCACGCCTCGCAAGGATGTGAAAAGCGGCGAGAGGGAGAGAGAGCACAAAGGAGGAGGAGGAGGAGGAGGAGGAGAGAGGGAAAAGAATTGCCATGAGCGGCAAAGAAGAAGCGGCTGAGCTATGAGACTTGAATTAGCCAGAAAGCAGGGCAGTCAATGCCTACGGCCATACTAGTCTGAAAACGCCCAATCTCGTCTGATCTCGGAAGCTAAGCAGACTCAGGCCTGGTTAGTACTTGGATGGGAGACCGCCTGGGAATACCAGGTGCAGTAGGCTTTTGCTGCCAGCAGAGGCTGCCCACAACACACGGTCACCGCAGCCTCGGCCCAGAGGCAGGCAATCTTTTGGCTGCTCCCTCAGCCTGGCTTTGCCAGGACATTCAGCTGCTACGGTCTTGCCCCTTGGGCGCTGGCTGAGCTGAAAGACAACCACGCCTCGCAAGGATGTGAAAAGCGGCGAGAGGGAGAGAGAGCACAAAGGAGGAGGAGGAGGAGGAGGAGGAGGAGGAGAGAGGGAAAAGAATTGCCATGAGCGGCAAAGAAGAAGCGGCTGAGCTATGAGACTTGAATTAGCCAGAAAGCAGGGCAGTCAATGCCTACGGCCATACTAGTCTGAAAACGCCCGATCTCGTCTGATCTCGGAAGCTAAGCAGACTCAGGCCTGGTTAGTACTTGGATGGGAGACCGCCTGGGAATACCAGGTGCAGTAGGCTTTTGCTGCCAGCAGAGGCTGCCCACAACACACGGTCACCGCAGCCTCGGCCCAGAGGCAGGCAATCTTTTGGCTGCTCCCTCAGCCTGGCTTTGCCAGGACATTCAGCTGCTACGGTCTTGCCCCTTGGGCGCTGGCTGAGCTGAAAGACAACCACGCCTCGCAAGGATGTGAAAAGCGGCGAGAGGGAGAGAGAGCACAAAGGAGGAGGAGGAGGAGGAGGAGGAGAGAGGGAAAAGAATTGCCATGAGCGGCAAAGAAGAAGCGGCTGAGCTATGAGACTTGAATTAGCCAGAAAGCAGGGCAGTCAATGCCTACGGCCATACTAGTCTGAAAACGCCCGATCTCGTCTGATCTCGGAAGCTAAGCAGACTCAGGCCTGGTTAGTACTTGGATGGGAGACCGCCTGGGAATACCAGGTGCAGTAGGCTTTTGCTGCCAGCAGAGGCTGCCCACAACACACGGTCACCGCAGCCTCGGCCCAGAGGCAGGCAATCTTTTGGCTGCTCCCTCAGCCTGGCTTTGCCAGGACATTCAGCTGCTACGGTCTTGCCCCTTGGGTGCTTCCTCAGGTGAAAGACAGACAGGTGGCTGGTAAAGGCGGCTGAGGGACTTCAATGGTGCATTTTGGGAGATGTCAGACCAGCAGTATCTACCAAGAAGTGGGAAGCGGAAGGTCTGGTATCTCAGTGCATTTTGGGAAAACTCAGACAAGCAATATCCACCAAGAAGTGGGAAGTGGAAGGTCTGGTATCTCAGTGCATTTTGGGAAAAGTCAGGCAAGCAATATCCACCAAGAAGTGGGAAGCGGAAGGTCTGATGTCACAGTGCATTTTGGGAAAAGTCAGGCAAGCAATATCCACCAAGAAGTGGGAAGCGGAAGGTCTGATGTCACAGAGTGGTTATCCCCAAACACTACATTAGTGTTTCCCTCCCTCCCTCCCTCCTCCTCTGACCAAAAAAAAAAGGCCACTGTGAGAAGGTAAAAGTGAAGGGAAGAGTTTTAAAATTTTTTTGAAAATCATTCAAATGGTGCTTGAAATGTCAGTGATTGGGATTAAGTATTGCACGTGAGAGATGTGGGAGATCCGTGCAGCTTCTAGCGTCTCGGATGACTACGTCTGCTGCTACATTCAACGACATTCAGCTGCTACGGTCTTGCCCCTTGGGCGCTGGCTGAGCTGAAAGACAACCACGCCTCGCAAGGATGTGAAAAGCGGCGAGAGGGAGAGAGAGCACAAAGGAGGAGGAGGAGGAGGAGGAGGAGAGAGGGAAAAGAATTGCCATGAGCGGCAAAGAAGAAGCGGCTGAGCTATGAGACTTGAATTAGCCAGAAAGCAGGGCAGTTAATGCCTACGGCCATACTAGTCTGAAAACGCCCGATCTCGTCTGATCTCGGAAGCTAAGCAGACTCAGGCCTGGTTAGTACTTGGATGGGAGACCGCCTGGGAATACCAGGTGCAGTAGGCTTTTGCTGCCAGCAGAGGCTGCCCACAACACACGGTCACCGCAGCCTCGGCCCAGAGGCAGGCAATCTTTTGGCTGCTCCCTCAGCCTGGCTTTGCCAGGACATTCAGCTGCTACGGTCTTGCCCCTTGGGCGCTGGCTGAGCTGAAAGACAACCACGCCTCGCAAGGATGTGAAAAGCGGCGAGAGGGAGAGAGAGCACAAAGGAGGAGGAGGAGGAGGAGGAGGAGAGAGGGAAAAGAATTGCCATGAGCGGCAAAGAAGAAGCGGCTGAGCTATGAGACTTGAATTAGCCAGAAAGCAGGGCCGTCAATGCCTACGGCCATACTAGTCTGAAAACGCCCGATCTCGTCTGATCTCGGAAGCTAAGCAGACTCAGGCCTGGTTAGTACTTGGATGGGAGACCGCCTGGGAATACCAGGTGCAGTAGGCTTTTGCTGCCAGCAGAGGCTGCCCACAACACACGGTCACCGCAGCCTCGGCCCAGAGGCAGGCAATCTTTTGGCTGCTCCCTCAGCCTGGCTTTGCCAGGACATTCAGCTGCTACGGTCTTGCCCCTTGGGCGCTGGCTGAGCTGAAAGACAACCACGCCTCGCAAGGATGTGAAAAGCGGCGAGAGGGAGAGAGAGCACAAAGGAGGAGGAGGAGGAGGAGGAGGAGGAGAGAGGGAAAAGAATTGCCATGAGCGGCAAAGAAGAAGCGGCTGAGCTATGAGACTTGAATTAGCCAGAAAGCAGGGCAGTCAATGCCTACGGCCATACTAGTCTGAAAACGCCCGATCTCGTCTGATCTCGGAAGCTAAGCAGACTCAGGCCTGGTTAGTACTTGGATGGGAGACCGCCTGGGAATACCAGGTGCAGTAGGCTTTTGCTGCCAGCAGAGGCTGCCCACAACACACGGTCACCGCAGCCTCGGCCCAGAGGCAGGCAATCTTTTGGCTGCTCCCTCAGCCTGGCTTTGCCAGGACATTCAGCTGCTACGGTCTTGCCCCTTGGGCGCTGGCTGAGCTGAAAGACAACCACGCCTCGCAAGGATGTGAAAAGCGGCGAGAGGGAGAGAGAGCACAAAGGAGGAGGAGGAGGAGGAGGAGGAGAGAGGGAAAAGAATTGCCATGAGCGGCAAAGAAGAAGCGGCTGAGCTATGAGACTTGAATTAGCCAGAAAGCAGGGCAGTCAATGCCTACGGCCATACTAGTCTGAAAACGCCCAATCTCGTCTGATCTCGGAAGCTAAGCAGACTCAGGCCTGGTTAGTACTTGGATGGGAGACCGCCTGGGAATACCAGGTGCAGTAGGCTTTTGCTGCCAGCAGAGGCTGCCCACAACACACGGTCACCGCAGCCTCGGCCCAGAGGCAGGCAATCTTTTGGCTGCTCCCTCAGCCTGGCTTTGCCAGGACATTCAGCTGCTACGGTCTTGCCCCTTGGGCGCTGGCTGAGCTGAAAGACAACCACGCCTCGCAAGGATGTGAAAAGCGGCGAGAGGGAGAGAGAGCACAAAGGAGGAGGAGGAGGAGGAGGAGGAGGAGAGAGG
>NW_027591954.1:0-32500 GCF_964213995.1 Mustelus asterias
CCACCTAACCTACACATCTTTGGACACTAATGGCGAAGGAGGCCCGAAAATTGCGGCCAATAGATCCAACGAAGACTTGAAAAATCTAAATTGTAATTCAGGGGGAGGAGCTGGCCTAGTGGTATTATCGCCAGACTATTAATCCTGGAACTCAGCCAAAGTTCTGGGGACCCGGGTTCAAATCTTGCCACGGCAGATGGTGGGATTTGAATTCAATAAAAAATAACTGGAATTAAGAATCCACTGATGACCCATTGTCGGAAAAACCCATCTGGTTCACTCATGTTCCCTTCAGGGAAGGAAACCTGCTGTCCAGGCCCGGTCTGGCCTACATGTGACCCCAGAGCCACAGCCAATGTGGTTGACTCTCAACTGCCCTCCAAGGGCAACTAGTTTATTGCCCATCCCTAGTTGCCCTTGAGTTTAAACTAGATAGGTTGGGGGGAGGGGATCGAGACGAGGAGCCTGGGAGCGAGGAAGGGTTATAGACAGTGCAAGAGGGAGGATGGGCGGGGGATAGAGAAGGGGAGAGCTCAGACCAAAGGATTGAGATGTGTTTACTTTAATGCCAGGAGTATAGTGAATAAAGGGGATGAGCTCAGAGCGTGGATCGATGCCTGGAAGTGTGGTGTGGTGGCCATTACGGAGACTTGGATGTCTCAGGGACAGGACTGGATACTCCAGGTGCCGGGATTCAGATGTTTCAGGAAGGACAGGGAGGGAGGCAAGACAGGGGGTGGAGTGACACTGTTGATCAGGGATAGTGTCACAGCTGTAGAGAAGGTGTGTGCTGTGGAGGGATTGTCTACAGAGTCTCTGTGGGTGGAAGTTCGGAGTGGGAAGGGGCCAATCACTTTGCTGGGAGTTTTCTATAGGCCGCCCAATAGTAACAGGGAGGTGGAGGAGCAGATAGGGAAACAGATCCTGGAGAGATGCAGTAATAGCAGAGTTGTTGTGATGGGAGACTTTAATTTCCCAAACATAGATTGGAATATCCCTAGGGTAAGGGGATTGGATGGAGAGGAGTTCGTTAGGTGTGTTCAGGAGGGTTTCCTGACACAGCATGTGGACAAGCCTACAAGAGGAGAGGCTGTAGTTGATCTGATACTGACCAATGAACCTGGACAGGTGTCAGATCTCTCAGTGGGAGAGCATCTTGGGGATAGCGATCATAACTCTATCTCCTTTATGCTTGCATTGGAAAAAGAGAGGATCAGGCAAGCTAGGAAAGCGTTTATATGGAGTAAGGGGAAATATGAAGACATAAGGCAGCAAATTAGAGGAGTAAATTGGAAGGAGGTATTCTCGGGGAAATCTACTCAAGAGAGGTGGCAGTTTTTCAAGGAATGTCTGTCTAGAGTTCTACAGGACAACGTTCCGAGCAGACAGGGAGGAGCTGGTAGGTTAAAGGAACCGTGGTGCACGAAAGCTGTGCGGGACCTAGTCGCGAAGAAAAGGAAAGCGTACAAAAGGTTCAGAGAGCTTGGCGAAGATAGGGATCTAGATGAGTATATGGCTTGTAGAAAGGGACTAAAGAAGGAAATTAGGAGAGCCAGAAGGGGTCACGAGAAGGCCTTGGCTGGTAGGATTAAGGAGAACCCTAAGGCGTTCTATAACTATGTGAAAAGTAAAAGGATGAGACGTGAAGGAATAGGGCCTATAAAAGGTGAAGGCGGGAAAGTCTTTACGGAACCAGTAGAAATGGCAGAGGTGCTGAATGAGTATTTTGCCTCGGTTTTCACAGAGGAGAAGGACCTGGGTGGATGTACTGCGGGCTTGCGGTGGACTGAAAAGATTGAGTATGTGGCCTTTAGGAAAGAGGTTGTGCTGGAATCTTTGAATGGCATCAAGATAGATAAGTCGCCGGGTCCGGATGGGATGTACCCCAGGTTACTGTGGGAGGCGAGGGAAGGGATTGCAGAGCCTCCGGCGATGATCTTTGCGTCGTCGATGGAGACGGGAGAGGTGCCGGAGGATTGGAGGATTGCGGATGTAGTTCCTATTTTCAAGAAGGGGAATAGGGATAGCCCAGGAAATTACCGGCCAGTGAGTCTAACCTCAGTGGTTGGTAAGCTGATGGAGAAGATCCCGAGGGACAGGATTTATGAGCATTTAGAGAGGTTTAGTATGCTCAAGAATACTCAGCATGGCTTTGTCAAAGGCAGATCGTGCCTTACGAGCCTGGTGGAGTTCTTCGAAAATGTGACTAAACACATTGATGAAGAGAAAGCAGTAGATGTGGTTTATATGGATTTTAGCAAGGCGTTCGATAAGGTCCCCCATGCAAAGCTTCTAGAAAAAGTGAGAGGGCATGGGATCCAAGGGGCTGCTGCCCGGTGGATCCAGAACTGGCTTGCCCAAAGGAGGCAGAGAATGGGTATAGATGGGTCTTTTTCTAAATGGAGGTCGGTCACCAGTGGTGTGCCCCAGGGATCTGTTCTGGGATCCTTGCTGTTTGTCATTTTCATAAATGACCTGGATGAGGAAGTGGAGGGATGGGTTGGTAAGTTTGCTGACGACACGAAGGTTGGTGGGGTTGTGGATAGTCTGGAGGGATGTCAGAAGTTACAGAGGGACATAGATAGGATGCAAGACTGGGCGGAAAAGCGGCAGATGGACTTCAACCCAGATAAATGCGCAGTGGTCCATTTTGGCAGGTCAAAAGGGATGAAGGAGTACAATATTAAGGGAAAGACTCTTAGTACGGTAGAGGATCAGAAGGACCTTGGGGTCCGGGTCCATAGGACTCTGAAATCGGCCCCGCAGGTGGAGGAGGTGGTTAAGAAGGCGTATGGTGTGCTGGCCTTTATCAATCGAGGGATTGAGTTTTGGAGTCCGGGGATAATGATGCAACTATATAAGACCTCGTCAGACCCCACTTGGAGTACTGTGCTCAGTTCTGGTCGCCTCATTACAGGAAGGATGTGGAAATGATTGAAAGGGTGCAGAGGAGATTTACAAGGATGTTGCCTGGATTGAGTGGCATGCCTTATGAGGATAGGCTGAGAGAGCTCGGTCTTTTCTCCTTGGAGAGACGTAGGATGAGAGGAGACCTAATAGAGGTATATAAGATGTTGAGAGGCATAGATCGGGTGGACTCTCAGAGGCTTTTTCCCAGGGTGGAAATGTCTGCTACGAGAGGACACAGGTTTAAGGTGCTGGGGGGGTAGGTACAGGGGAGATGTTAGGGGTAAGCTTTTCACACAGAAGGTGGTGGGTGAGTGGAATCGGCTGCCGTCAGGGGTGGTGGAGGCGAACTCAATAGGGTCTTTTAAGAGACTCCTGGATGAGTACATGGGACTTAATAGGATGGAGGGTTATAGGTAGGCCTAGAAGGTAGGGATATGTTCGGCACAACTTGGGGGGCCGAAGGTCCTGTTTGTGCTGTAGTTTTTCTATGTTTCTAATAAATGCTGGCCAACCAGCGATGCCCATGTCCCATGAATGAGTAACAAAAAAAACACGTGAAGAATCTCTTGTAAGGGCAAAGATCCCTTTGGCAAATGTCTGGGTGTTGGACCCAACTCCCCTTCAATGTGCTAACGTAGCCGACTATCTTCAGGGTGGGCCTCTCTGCCATCTTGGAATGCCAATTCTATTCCTGCCCATCCAGAAAGAGGCCTTGTTTCCGCTGCTCCCTCAGATAGACAGCCAACACGGGGAGTATCCCATCATTGATGAATCTTTCCAGGGCCGACCTGGCAGAGTTAAACTCGTTTGCATCGTATGGGTACTGACGGATATCAATGTCGTCCTTGATGAGAAAGACCACATGGGCGCAGGCTATGCCTCCCAGGACCCCCATGTCGTACTGGAGGCAGAATCTATTTGGACCTCTCAGGTCCCCGCTCTTCAGCCGTGTGTTGAGCTTCTCGCCTCCAGCCTCGCTGGGAATCTGTAGCAAGAGAAGGACTTTTTCCTTTTGGATTGTGTAGAGCAAGCAGCACCGTGCTTGGAGAGCGCCATACTGCGGATGTTCCCGGTTGTGTACCAACTCCATACTATCTTCTATTTCCTTTGCCACTTGCGCTTGTTTGGCCGGGTCTTTGTCCGTCACTATCTTCCTCACTTGCTCAGCGAGCCACATCTCCTTGGCCCGTCTTTTCTCTCGTACCTCTCTCTCCACGTCGCGAACAGCCTTCTTCGTGGTGCCAATGGATTGACAGGAAGGTTTCGGGTGAAATCCGCGTTCCCCACCGTCATCACACATCTCACCCACCTCCCCTCCTCTGAGCTGGGTGTCCTCACGGAGAGGGAAACTTCCCCCCAATCCCAAATCTTGGCTGGGATGTTTCATATCACGGAGGTCACCATCATTATCCAACTCCTTAGCCTCCTCCGAAGGGACCTTATCTTCGGTGAATCCTTGCAACTCCCCTCTTGAGACCAGAGATTCATTCCGCCAATTGTTGTCCTTTCTAGAATGTTCTTCCTCCTTCCCATCACACATTCGCACATCTGCGGCTAAGCTCCGGTTCCGCACCTCTGCCCTTTGACGTTTGCTTGTTTGACCCTGAGAGGTGTTCCCTTCGAATAAATATCTGGCCACAAATTCCAAAGGGAACTTTCTGTCTCTCCCTTTAGCCTGGGAGAGGTACGTCTTGAACGCTTGATTCTTGTTTATTTCTTGCGCATCTTTCGAGGTGATCAGAAACATCGTTTTCATCTTCCTTCTCCGAACGCTCTCCTCAATCGCCCTCACTTCCTGGATATGGACTTTCCTCTCCAGAGCCTGACACAGTGTTTCCATATTCTGTCTGGCGTAACGTTCCATGGCACAGAGACTCCATAGACCTGCGGGAAGGAGATGGATCAGTGCTTGGTCCTCTGCTCTTTGTGATTTTT
Organism: Mustelus asterias; assembly: GCF_964213995.1. Lineage (NCBI taxonomy): Eukaryota > Metazoa > Chordata > Chondrichthyes > Carcharhiniformes > Triakidae > Mustelus > Mustelus asterias. The sequence goes on from NW_027591954.1 coordinate 4,846, forward strand.
ATTAATGACTTAGAGGAGGGGGCTGAAGGGTGGATCAGTAAATTTGCTGATGACACCAAGATTGGTGGAGTAGTGGATGAGGTGGAGGGCTGTTGTAGGCTGCAAAGAGACATCGATAGGATGCGGAGCTGGGCTGAAAAATGGCAAATGGAGTTTAACCCTGATAAATGTGAGGTGATTCATTTTGGTAGGACTAATTTAAATGTGGATTACAGGGTCAAAGGTAAGGTTCTGAAGACTGTGGAGGAACAGAGAGATCTTGGGGTCCATATCCACAGATCTCTAAAGGTTGCCACCCGAGTGGATAGAGCTGTGAAGAAGGCCTATAGTGTGTTAGCTTTTATTGATGTGGAGATGCCGGCGTTGGACTGGGGTAAACACAGTAAGAAGTTTAACAACACCAGGTTAAAGTCCAACAGGTTTATTTGGTAGCAAAAGCCTCGAAAGCTTGTGTGGCTTTTGCTACCAAATAAACCTGTTGGACTTTAACCTGGTGTTGTTAAACTTCTTACTTAGCTTTTATTAACAGGGGGTTGGAGTTTAAGAGCCGTGGGGTTATGCTGCAACTGTACAGGACCTTGGTGAGACCACATTTGGAATATTGTGTGCAGTTCTGGTCACCTCACTATAAGAAGGATGTGGAAGCGCTGGAAAGAGTGCAGAGGAGATTTACCAGGATGCTGCCTGGTTTGGAGGGTAGGTCTTATGAGGAGAGGTTGAGGGAGCTAGGGCTGTTCTCTCTGGAGCGGAGGAGGCTGAGGGGAGACTTAATAGAGGTTTATAAAATGATGAAGGGGATAGATAGAGTGAACGTTCAAAAACTATTTCCTCGGGTGGATGGAGCTATTACAAGGGGGCATAACTATAGGGTTCATGGTGGGAGATATAGGAAGGATATCAGAGGTAGGTCCTTTACGCAGAGAGTGGTTGGGGTGTGGAATGAACTGCCTGCAGTGATAGTGGAGTCAGACACTTTAGGAACATTTAAGCGGTTATTGGTTAGGCACATGGAGCACACCAGGATGATAGGGAGTGGGATAGCTTGATCTTGGTTTCAGATAAAGCTCGGCACAACATCGTGGGCCGAAGGGCCTTTTCTGTGCTGTACTGTTCTATGTTCTATGGATAAGAACGTAGGCTGTGAGAGTGCGCTCTGCTTTTAACACCATTTCTAATGTTCCTTAGAAAGCAGAATACCGCAGAATCGAACCTGGGTCCCTGGCGCTGTGAGGCAGCAGTGCTAACCACTGTGCCACCCCAGCAGTCCAGCAACGTGGCTCATGCACATTTGCTCGAATTTCATGAGTTCACCAGATATAGGAGCAGAATGAGGCCATTCGGCCCATCGAGTCTGCTCCGCCATGGCTGATATGCTCCACACCCCCATTTTCCTGCCTTCACCCCACAACCTTCCATGACCAGTTACAAATCCTGCGGTGAGTAACTCACCTCCTGACTCCCCCCAAAGCCTATCCACCATCTACAAGGACACAAGTCACAAGGCACAAGGGGCGGCACGGTAGCACAGTGGTTAGCACTGCTGTTTCACAGCTCCAGGGACCTGGGTTCGATTCCCGGCCTCGGGTCACTGTCTGTGTGGAGTTTGCACATTCTCCTCGTGTCTGCGTGGGTTTCTCCCGGGTGCTCCGGTTTCCTCCCACAGTCCAAAGATGTGTGTTGGTTAGGTTGGTTGGCCGTGCTAAAATTGCCTCTTAGTGTCCTGAGATGCGTAGGTTAGAGGGATTAGTGGGTGGGGCTATGGGGGTAGGGCCTGGGTGGGATTGTGTTCGGTGCAGACTCGATGGGCCGAATGGCCTCCTTCTGCACTGTCGGGATTCTACGATTATCTTGAATTGGTTGTTAGTGCGGCTATTAACGCACTCAGGATTATTCAGAAAGTGCTGCCCCATCACGGAATCACATCTAACGATGGAGATTTTGGGGTTTTGCCAGCTGGAATTTCTTAAATATTCTGTTACCGGCAACTAAAGGATCGTGCTGTCTGATTTGATCTGCCCACCAATCTTTTCCTTTTTAGTACCTACCCCAGGCGGAACAGGATGTGTCTTCCAGGTATTTTGCTTTCTTGCAAACTGAAAACCGAACAAAATGAACATCAAAGAAATTCATTCTTTTTCAGTCAACGATCTCAAGCTTGACAATATCTCGGGTTCCAAATTAGACACCAAACTAAATAGAATGGCCACTTTCTGCAGAGAATCAGCAAAGGAACAGGCCATTCGGCCCATCTGGTTCCTGTTGCTCCACATCTGAACTTAAGTAAAGTGGGAGTGAAAACAGTGTCACAATCTGTAGTTAGACAATAACTAAAATAAACATTTCTTCCTATGTAGCAGCACAGTCAAGTACTTTTCATCACGACTCCCTCACGCACATTTATTAACGACTAACTCTGCAATATTTGTTAAAATAATGTGTGATTAGCCAGGACAAAGCAGAAATTATTTCAAAAACAGCTTCCGGGAAGAGAAAGTGAATTTATCGTGTAAAGCAGACATCTAGTGAGAAAGGAGGAGAGAGATAGAGAGTCGAAGACAGAGAGAGAGGGACAAAGAGACAGACAGAGGGACAAAGAGAGAAAAAGAGAGAGGGAGAGAGAGGGGGAGGGGTGGCGGGGGGAGGCCAACAGTGAGAAAGAGAGAGGGAGAGAAAGAGAGAGAGAGATACAGAGAGAGAGAGAGAGAGAGATACAGAGAGAGAGAGAGAGAGAGACAGGGGGATAGACTGAGAGAGAGAGAGATACAGAGAGAGAGACTGAGAGAGAGAGAGACAGGGGGATAGACAGAGAGAGAGAGATACAGAGCGAGAGAGAGACAGAGAGAGAGAGAGACAGAGAGAGAGAGAGACAGAGAGAGAGAGAGACAGAGAGAGAGACAGGGGGATAGACTGAGAGAGAGAGAAAGACTGAAAGATAGAGAGATACAGAGAGAGAGAGACAGGGGGATAGACAGAGAGAGAGAGATACAGAGAGAGAGACTGAGAGAGAGAGAGAGACTGAGAGAGAGAGAGAGACTGAGAGAGAGAGAGACAGGGGGATAGACAGAGAGATACAGAGAGAGAGAGAGAGAGATACAGAGAGAGAGAGAGAGAGATACAGAGAGAGAGAGAGAGAGATACAGAGAGAGAGAGAGAGAGAGACAGGGGGATAGACTGAGAGAGAGATACAGAGAGAGAGACTGAGAGAGAGAGAGACAGGGGGATAGACAGAGAGAGAGAGATACAGAGAGAGAGAGAGACAGAGAGAGAGAGAGAGACAGAGAGAGAGAGAGACAGAGAGAGAGACAGAGAGAGAGACAGGGGGATAGACTGAGAGAGAGAGAAAGACTGAAAGATAGAGAGATACAGAGAGAGAGAGACAGGGGGATAGACAGAGAGAGAGAGATACAGAGAGAGAGACTGAGAGAGAGAGAGAGACTGAGAGAGAGAGAGACTGAGAGAGAGAGAGACAGGGGGATAGACAGAGAGATACAGAGAGAGAGACAGAGAGAGAGAGACAGGGGGATAGACTGAGAGAGAGAGAGAGAAATAGAAAGAGAGGCAGAGAGAGAGAGAGAGACAGGGGGATGGACACAGAGAGAGAGAGACAGGGAGAGAGAGAGAGACAGGGAGAGAGAGAAACAGAGAGAGAGAGAGAGAGAGAGAGAGACAAAGAGAGAGAGAGAGACAGCGAGAGAGAGTGACAGAAGAGAAGAGGAAGACAGAGAGAGAGAGAGAGAGACAGAGAGAGAGAGCGAGGTACAGAGAGAGAGAGAAACAGAGAGAGAGAGATACTGGGAGGAGAAAGAGAGAGAAGGAACACAGACAGATGGTGATGAATAAAAATGATTACCTGGTTTATCAACCTCATCGCTTGCCCCATTCCCAATATTCCTTACTGGAAGGAAGAGACAGTTGAGAATGTTTTGGGTGAAGCAGTTTGGAAGCAGACCGGGAGTCCCGGATCAAAATTTTACATAATAATACTCTCAGATCATTGGGTGAAATCCGGAATATTCCTCCCTCTCTGCCGGACATTCCCACCTCCCCAGCGCATTGGACAGGGGAAGACATTCCCAATGTTAGAGCTTCGAATGAAAATTCCAAAGATCCCCCCCGGCCAATCCCTCCAGGTTTCGGATACCAACCTCAGCGAGTGTGAGGGGGGGAGGTCTCAGACCCTAGGGCACAAGGTGCGGGCATCAGCATGGCGTTCCCGAGGGCATTGGTGCCGTGGAATGCTACTCCAACAGGTCCGGCATGGGCTCAATGGGCCGAAGGGCCTCTTTCTGGGGCACTTTCGAGTTTATGAGAGGTGAACTTGTTGAAATGTAAGCGGGGGGGGGCGGTGAAACTCGACAGGGTGGATGCTGGGAGAATGTTTCCACCTCGTGGGGGATCCTCTAATGAGGGGGGACAATGTCCGAATAGGGGGTCTCCCATTGGACATACAAAGAACAAAGAAAAGTACAGCACAGGAACAGGCTGTAAGAGGGGAATAAAATGAGTTGAGCCTTGGAGACCAAGTCGAACTTCAAGAAAAGCTTTTATTCCACACGCCTGAGGGAGGGCTGGAGTCCGGCCTGAATTCCCAGGTTGCCTGTGAGTTCTCTCTGCCCATCGTAGATTGTTATACTGTTTTGAGTCGCAAACGTTTCCATTAGCATATTAATTCCTCGAGTTGGATACAAGATGGTTCTTCTAATCTCATTATGCAGACTGCATCGTTGAGTACAACTTTGTTAATTAGTTCTCTGGACAGTTCCGTTTACCTGATTATAATGTCAAAGCATTGTATTTGCCCAACCGATCCACAAAGATGTGTTAATCGCTCCCCCCTTCTGCTAAGTGATCATGTTTCCCAGAAGACTATGGCCTCCCTGGACTATATGGACTCTGGCTGTCTCAATGCTGGTTCTCCCATTGTCATGATAAATCGGAAAGATCTCCTGCACATCAGAAGTTGATAGCATGCGTTAATCTGTCAGCAGAGCAGGCCTCCAGCTGCCTGCGTTAACCCTTTCCTTTCCTCTGGTGAGGTCTGGCATTCTGGGCTTGCTCTATGTAGCCCTGTATTACACTGAAATTAACTAAAATATGAACGGACATATAAATTAAAAGACCCAATCCCTGATCATGCCCTGTAACACAGGCCCTTCGGCCCTCCAAGTCCGTGCTGATCATGATGCCCGCACTAAACTAAGAACAAAACCTTCTTCCCTTCCTGTCCGTATCCCTCTATGCCCTCCCTATTCATGTACCCATCTAGGTGTCTCTTAAGAGTCGCTAATGTGCCTGCTTCCACCACCTCCTCTGGCAGCGTGTTCCAGGCACTCACCACCCTTTCACCTTGAACCCGTGCCCCCTTGTGATTGACAGAATCTACAATGTGGAGATGCCAGCATTGGACTGGGTTGGGCACAGTAAGAATTCTCACAACACCAGGTTACCTTTTGGACTTTAACCAGGTGTTGTGAGACTCCTTACATACAATCTACGGCACGGAGACAGGCCCTTTGACCCAAACTGGTCCATGCCAACCAATATGCCCATCTAACCTAACCCCTGTGTCTGGCCCATATCCCTCTAAAGCTTTCTTATCCATGTATCGGGCCACACGGTGGCACAGCGGGTTAGCACTGTTACCTCTCAGCGCCAGGGACGCGGGTTCGATTCCTGGCTTGGGTCACTGTCTGTGTGGAGTTTGCACATCCTCCCCATGTCTGCGTGGGTTTCCTTCGGGGGGGGCTCCGGTTTCCTCCCACAGTCCGAAAGGGGTGCAGGTTAGGGTGCATTGGCCGTGCTAAATTGTCCCTTAGTGTCAGGGGGGACTAGCTAGGGTAAATGCATGGCGTTACGGGGATAGGGCCTGGGTGGGATTGTGGTTGGTGCAGACTCGATGGGCCGAATGGCCTCCTTCTGCACTGTAGGGATTCTATGTATCTGTCCCAGTGCCTTTTAAATGTTGTCCATGTCCCTGTCTCAACCACTTCCTCTGGCAACTCCTTCCACACACGTACCACCCTCTGTGTATAAAAGTTGTTCCGCAGGGTCCGATTAATTCTTTCCCCTCTTAACTCAAACCTCCGCCCTCCAGTTCTCGACTCCCCAACCCCGGGAAAAAGACTGAGTGCATTTACCCTATCCATGCCTCTCATGATCGGAAACACCTCTATAAGATCACCCCTCAGTCTCCCACGCTCCAAAGGAAAATGTCCTAGCCTGTCCAATCTCTGCCTATAACTCAGTTCCTTGAGTCCTGGCAACTTCCTTGCAATTCTCTTCTGCACTCTCTCCAGTTTAATAACATCTTTCCTATAGCAAGGCGACCAAAATTGAACTGGGGTGGCACAATGGTTAGCACTGCTGCCTCACAGCGCCAGGGACCAGGGTTCGATTCCTGGCTCGGGTCACTGTCTGTGCGGAGTTCACACATTCTCCCCGTGGGTGCTCCGGTTTCCCCCCACACTCCAAAGATGTGCTGGTTAGGTGGATTGGCCATGCTAAATTTCCCCTGAGTGTCCAAAGATGTGCTGGTTAGGTGGATTGGCCATGCTAAATTTCCCCTGAGTGTCCAAAGATGTGCTGGTGAGGTTAATTGGCCATGGTAAATTGTCCATCAGTATCAGGGGGATTAGCAGGGTAAATATGTGGGGTAACTGGGATAGGGCCTGGGTGAGATTGCAGTCAGTGCAGACTCAATGGGCCGAATGGCCTCCTTCTGCACTGCAGGGATTCTATGATTCTATGAATCCAATACTCCAGGTGTCATAAAGTCATAGAGGTTTACAACACGGAAACAGGTCCTTCGGCCCAACTTGTCCATGCCACCCTTTTTTTTAAATCCCGAAGCTAGTCCCAATTGCCTGCGTAAGGCCCATATCCCTCTATACCCATTTTACCCATGTAACTATCTAAATGCTTTTTAAAAGACAAAATTGTACCCGCCTCTACTACTACCTCTGGCAGCTTGTTCCAGACACTCACCACCCTCTGTGTGAAAAATTTCCCCCTCTGGACATTTTTGTATCTCTCCCCTCTCACCTTAAACCTATGCCCTCTCGTTTTAGACTCCCCTACCTTTGGGAAAAGATATTGACTATCTAGCTGATCTATGCCCCTCATTATTTTATAGACCTCTGAAAGATCACCCCCTCAGCCTTCTACCCTCCAGAGAAAAAAGTCCCAGTCTATCCAGCCTCTCCTTATAATTCACGCCATCAAGTCCTGGTAGCATCCTAGTAAATCTTTTCTGCGCTCTTTCTAGTTTAATAATATCCTTTCTATAATAGGGTGACCAGCACTGTACACAGTATTCCAAGTGTGACCTTACCAATGACTTGTACAACTTCAACAAGACGTCCCAACTCCTGTATTCAATGTTCTGACCAATGAAACCAAGCATGCCGAATGCCTTCTTCACCACTCTGTCCACCTGTGACTCCACTTTCAAGGAGCTATGAACCTGTACCCCTAGATCTCTTTGTTCTGTAACTCTCCCCAACGCCCTACCATTAACTGAGTACATAAGAACATAAGAACTAGGAGCAGGAGTAGGCCATCTGGCCCCTCGAGCCTGCTCCGCCATTCAATAAGATCATGGCTGATCTTTTTGTGGACTCAGCTCCACTTACCCACCCGCTCACCATAACCTTTAATTCCCTTACTGTTCAAAACTGTATCTATCCTTGCCTTAAAAACATTCAATGAGGTAGCCTCAACTGCTTCACTGGGCAGGGAATTCCACAGATTCACAACCCTTTGTGTGAAGAAGTTCCTCCTCAACTCAGTCCTAAATCTGCTTCCCCTTATTTTGAAGCCATTCCCCAAGTTCTAGTTTCACCCGCCAGTAGAAACAACTTCCCTGCTTCTATCTTATCTCTTCCCTTCATCATCTTATATGTTTCTGTAAGATCTCCCCTCATTCTTCTGAATTCCAATGAGTATAACCCCAGTCTACTCAGTCTCTCCTCATAAGCCAATCCTCTCAACTCCGGAATAAACCAAGTGAATCTCCTCTGCAGCTCCTGCAGTGCCGGTATATGCATGGCCAATCCACCTAACCTGCACATCTTTGGACACGAAGGGACAATTTAGCATGGCCAATCCACCTAACCTGCACATCTTTGGACACGAAGGGACAATTTAGCATGGCCAATCCACCTAACCTGCACATCTTTGGACACGAAGGGACAATTTAGCATGGCCAATCCACCTAACCTGCACATCTTTGGACACTAAGGGGCAATTTAGCATGGCCAATCCACCTAACCTGCACATCTTTGGACACGAAGGGACAATTTAGCATGGCCAATCCACCTAACCTGCACATCTTTGGACACGAAGGGACAATTTAGCATGGCCAATCCACCTAACCTGCACATCTTTGGACACGAAGGGACAATTTAGCATGGCCAATCCACCTAATCTGCACATCTTTGGACACTAAGGGACAATTTAGCATGGCCAATCCACCTAATCTGCACATCTTTGGACACTAAGGGACAATTTAGCATGGCCAATCCACCTAATCTGCACATCTTTGGACACTAAGGGACAATTTAGCATGGCCAATCCACCTAACCTGAACATCTTTGGACACTAAGGGACAATTTAGCATGGCCAATCCACCTAATCTGCACATCTTTGGACACTAAGGGACAATTTAGCATGGCCAATCCACCTAACCTGAACATCTTTGGACACTAAGGGACAATTTAGCATGGCCAATCCACCTAATCTGCACATCTTTGGACACTAAGGGACAATTTAGCATGGCCAATCCACCTAATCTGCACATCTTTGGACACTAAGGGACAATTTAGCATGGCCAATCCACCTCACCTGAACATCTTTGGACACTAAGGGACAATTTAGCATGGCCAATCCCCCTAACCTGCACATCTTTGGACACTAAGGGACAATTCAGCGTGGCCAATCCACCCAACCTGCACATCTTTCGGACTGTGGGGGGAAACCAGAGCACGCAGAGGAAACCCACGCAGACACGGAGAGGGCATGTGAAGTCCATACAGACAGTGATGCAAGCCGGGAATTGAACCTGGGTCCCTGGTGCTTTGAGGCAACAATGCTAACCACTGTAGTCTAGGCTTCAAGTTACCCGACACTTACTGTGTTCCAAATCCGTGGCTATGTTTTTGGAAACCTGTCTTTCGTTAATATCCTCCAGGACCTGTATTACCACCCCAGCCGCATCCTCTTCAGTGTAGTGCTTAATGATGCGGTCGACAATATCAGACGTGTCACGGCCTTCAATGCGTCTGTATCTAATTGGGGAAATGCCCTTAAAATTGGACTCGCAGAGTTTGTGAATAAATGCCTTCTGCTCCGATAGATCATTCAACGCATCCGTGAGGGCATCTCGGACAGTCCGTACCATCGTGGGACACACGGGATCTGATAGGGTAAAAATAAGCAGAATGTCTTACATTTCCATAGCACCTTTGCAAGGCATCCCAAAGTTCATAGAATCCCCACAGTGCAGAAGGAGTCCATTCGGCCCCTCTGTCTCTCACTCACTCTCTCTCTCTCTCAGGCCCTATCCCCATCACCCCATGCATTTACCCTAGATAGTCCCCCTGACACGAAGGGGCAATTTAGCATGGCCAATCCACCGAACCCGCACATCTTTGGACACTAAGGGGCAATTTAGCATGGCCAATCCACCGAACCTGCACATCTTTGGACACTAAGGGGCAATTTAGCATGGCCAATCCACCTAACCTGCACATCTTTGTACACTAAGGGACAATTTAGCATGGCCAGTCCACCAAACCTGCACATCTTTGTACACTAAGGGGCAATTTAGCATGGCCAATCCACCGAACCTGCACATCTTTGTACACTAAGGGGCAATTTAGCATGGCCAGTCCACCAAACCTGCACATCTTTGTACACTAAGGGGCAATTTAGCATGGCCAATCCACCGAACCTGCACATCTTTGTACACTAAGGGGCAATTTAGCATGGCCAATCCACCTAACCCACACATCTTTGGACACTAAGGGGCAATTTAGCATGGCCAATCCACCTAACCCGCACATCTTTGGACACTAAGGGGCAATTTAGCATGGCCAATCCACCTAACCTACACATCTTTGGACACGAAGGGGCAATTTATCATGTCCAATACACCTAACCTCCAAAGCTTTGAAGTGTGGGAGGAGGGTAACTGGGTAACAGTGAGGAAGGAGAAAGCTCGGGTGATGGTGAGCACCCCGGTGGATGTGCCCCTTAATAATAAGTACTCCTGTCTGAGTACTACTGGGGTGGACAGCCCACCTGGGGGAAGCAGCGGTGGCAGTGTCTCTGGAGCTGAGCCTGGCCCAGTAGTGCAAAGGGGTAAGGAAAGGAGGGTAGTGCTAATTGGGGACTCTACGGTGAGAGGGTCAGATAGGCGTTTTTGCGGACACAGACGGGACTCTCGGATGGTGGTTTGCCTCCCTGGTGCAGGGGTCCGGGATGTCTCTGGTCGAGTCCCAGAAATCCTGAAGGGGGAGGGAGAGGAGCCCAAGGTCGTGATGCATATAGGTACTGCTGACATCGGTAGGAAGAGGGAAGGGGTCATGAAAAGAGAATATAGGGAGTTGGGTAGACAGCTGAGAAAGAGGAATGCAAAGGTAGTAATCTCGGGATTGCTGCCTGTGCCGCGGGAGAGTGAGAACAGGAATCGGTGGAGAATTAATGCGTGGCTGAGGGACTGGAGCAAGGGACAAGGATTTGGGTACTTGGATCATTGGGACCTCTTTAGGGGCAGGTGTGACCTGTTTAAAAAAGACGGGTGGCACTTGAATCCCAGGGGGACCAATATCCTGGCGGGAAGGTTGGCTAAGGCTACTGGAGAGACTTTAAACTAGAAAGGTTGGGGGGAGGGAATCGAAATGAGGGGACTGAGAGCGAGGAGGTTAGCTCGCAAATAGATAAGGAATGTAGACAGGGTAAGAGGGAGGTTAGACGAGTGAGGGAGAAGGGAAGTGCTCAGGCTGAAGGTCTGAGATGTGTCTATTTTAATGCCAGGAGTGTAGTGAATAAAGTGGATGAGCTTGGAGCGTGGATTGCTGCTTCGAATTGTGATGTGGTGGCCATTACGGAGACTTGGATGTCTCAGGGACAGGACTGGGTGCTTCAGGTGCCAGGTTTTAGATGTTTCAGGAAGGACAGGGAGGGAGGCAAGAGAGGGGGGGGAGTGGCACTGTTGATCAGGGATAGTGTCACGGCTGTAGAGAAGGTGGACGCCGTGGAGGGACTGACTACGGAATCTCTGTGGGTGGAGGTTAGGAATAGGAAGGGGTCGGTAACTTTGCTGGGTGTTTTCTATAGGCCGCCCAATAGTAACAGAGATGTTGAGGAGCAGATGGGGAAACAGATCCTGGAGAGATGTAGGAATAACAGAGTTGTCGTGATGGGAGATTTTAATTTCCCAAACATAGATTGGAATATCCCTAGGGCTAGGGGTTTGGATGGAGAGGAGTTTGTTAGGTGTGTCCAGGAGAGTTTCCTGACACAGTATGTGGATAAGCCTACTAGAGGAGAGGCTGTTCTTGATCTGGTGCTGGCTAATGAACCTGGACAGGTGGAGGATCTCTCGGTGGGTGAACATCTTGGGGATAGCGATCATAATTCTATCTCCTTCACGATAGCATTGGAAAGAGATAGGGTCAGGCAGGCTAGGAAAGTGTTTCTCTGGAGTAAAGGGAAATACAGTGTCATCAGGGAGGAAATTAGACGGGTAAATTGGAAGGAGGCATTCTTGGGGAAAAGTACCGAAGGAAAGTGGAGGATTTTCAAGGAATGTTTGTCTGGAGCTCTGCATGACAACGTTCCGATGAGACAGGGGGGTGTTGGTAGGGTACGGGAACCGTGGTGCACGAAGGTTGTGATGAACCTGGTAAATAAGAAAAGAGAGGCGTACAGAAGGTTCAGAGAGCTAGGAGGTGTTAAGGATTTAGAGGAGTATACGCGATGTAGGAAGGAGCTTAAGAAGGAAATTAGGAGAGCGAGAAGGGGTCATGAGAAGACCTTGGCGGGTAAGATTAAGGAGAATCCCAAGGCTTTCTACAAATATGTCAAGAGTAAAAGGATGAGATGTGAAGGCATAGGACCCTTAAAAGGTGAAGGGGGAAAAGTTTGTGCGGAACCGTTAGAAATGGCGGAGGTGCTTAATGAATACTTTACCTCGGTATTCACGGTGGAAAGGGATCTGGGTGGTTGTACTGCTGGATTGCGGAGGACAGAAAGGATCGAGCATGTGGACATAAAGAAAGAGGATGTGTTGGAACTATTGAATGGCATCAAGGTTGGTAAGTCGCCGGGACCGGATGGGATGTACCCCAGGTTACTGTGGGAGGCGAGGGAGGAGATTGCGGAGCCTTTGGCGATGATCTTTGCATCGTCGATGGAGACGGGAGAGGTTCCGGAGGATTGGAGGATTGCGGATGTGGTCCCTATATTCAAGAAAGGGAACAGGGACAGCCCGGGAAATTACCGACCGGTGAGTCTAACCTCAGTGGTTGGTAAGTTGATGGAGAGGATCCTGAGAGACAGGATTTATGATCATCTAGAGAAGTTTAGTATGATCAAAAGTAGTCAGCACGGCTTTGTCAGGGGCAGGTCGTGCCTTACGAGCCTGGTTGAGTTCTTTGAAAATGTGACCAAGCACATTGACGAAGGAAGAGCGGTGGATGTGGTCTATATGGACTTCAGCAAAGCGTTCGATAAGGTCCCCCATGCAAGACTTCTTGAGAAAGTGAGAGGGCATGGGATCCAAGGGGCTGTTGCCTTGTGGATCCAGAACTGGCTTGCCTGCAGAAGGCAGAGAGTGGCTGTGGAGGGGTCTTTCTCTGCATGGAGGTCAGTGACCAGTGGAGTGCCCCAGGGATCTGTTCTGGGACCCTTGCTGTTTGTCATTTTCATAAATGACCTGGATGAGGAAGTGGAGGGATGGGTTGGTAAGTTTGCTGACGACACCAAGGTAGGTGGTGTTGTGGATAGTTTGGAGGGATGTCAGAAGTTGCAGCGAGACATAGATAGAATGCAAGACTGGGCGGAGAAGTGGCAGATGGACTTCAACCCGGATAAGTGTGTAGTGATCCATTTTGGCAGATCCAATGGGATGGAGCAGCAGTATAAAATGAAGGGTACCATTCTTAGCAGTGTAGAGGATCAGAAGGACCTTGGGGTCCGGGTCCATAGGACTCTTAAATCGGCCTCGCAGGTGGAGGATGCGGTCAAGAAGGCGTATGGCGTACTAGCCTTCATTAATCGAGGGATTGAGTTTAGGAGTCGGGAGATAATGCTGCAGCTTTATAGGACCCTGGTTAGACCCCACTTGGAGTACTGCGCGCAGTTCTGGTCACCTCATTACAGGAAAGATGTTGAAGCCATTGAAAGGGTGCAGAGGAGATTTACAAGGATGTTGCCTGGATTGGGGGGCATGCCTTATGAGGATAGGTTGAGGGAGCTTGGTCTCTTCTCCCTGGAGAGACGAAGGATGAGAGGTGACCTGATAGAGGTTTACAAGATGTTGAGGGGTCTGGATAGGGTGGACTCTCAGAGGCTATTTCCAAGGGCTGAAATGGTTGCTACGAGAGGACACAGGTTTAAGGTGCTGGGGGGTAGGTACAGGGGGGATGTCAGGGGTAAGTTTTTCACTCAGAGGGTGGTGGGTGAGTGGAATCGGCTGACGTCGGTGGTGGTGGAGGCAAACTCGTTGGGGTCTTTTAAGAGACTTCTGGATGAGTACATGGGATTTAATGGGATTGAGGGCTATAGATAGGCCTAGAGGTGGGGATGTGATCGGCGCAACTTGTGGGCCGAAGGGCCTGTTTGTGCTGTGACTTTCTATGTTCTATGTTCTATGAAACTGGAGCACCTGGAGGAAACCCACGCAGACACGGAGAGGGCATGTGAAGTCCATACAGACAGTGATGCAAGCCGGGAATTGAACCTGGGTCCCTGGTGCTTTGAGGCAACAATGCTAACCACTGTAGTCTAGGCTTCAAGTTACCCGACACTTACTGTGTTCCAAATCCGTGGCTAAGTTTTTGGAAACCTGTCTTTCGTTAATATCCTCCAGGACCTGTATTACCACCCCAGCCGCATCCTCTTCAGTGTAGTGCTTAATGATGCGGTCGACAATATCAGACGTGTCACGGCCTTCAATGCACCTGTATCTAATTGGGGAAATGCCCTTAAAATTGGACTCGCAGAGTTTGTGAATAAATGCCTTCTGCTCCGATAGATCATTCAACGCATCAGTGAGGGCATCTCGGACAGTCCGTACCATCGTGGGACACACGGGATCTGATAGGGTAAAAATAAGCAGAATGTCTTACATTTCCATAGCACCTTTGCAAGGCATCCCAAAGTTCATAGAATCCCCACAGTGCAGAAGGAGTCCATTCGGCCCCTCTGTCTCTCACTCACTCTCTCTCTCTCTCAGGCCCTATCCCCATCACCCCATGCATTTACCCTAGCTAGTCCCCCTGACACGAAGGGGCAATTTAGCATGGCCAATCCACCGAACCTGCACATCTTTGGACACTAAGGGGCAATTTAGCATGGCCAGTCCACCAAACCTGCACATCTTTGTACACTAAGGGGCAATTTAGCATGGCCAATCCACCGAACCTGCACATCTTTGTACACTAAGGGGCAATTTTGCATGGCCAATCCACCTAACCTACACATCTTTGGACACGAAGGGGCAATTTATCATGTCCAATACACCTAACCTCCAAAGCTTTGAAGTGTGGGAGGAAACTGGAGCACCCGGAGGAAACCCACGCAGACACGGGGAGAACGTGCAGACTCCACACAGACAGTGACCCAAGCCAGGAATTGAACCTGGGTCCCTGTCGCGGTGAGGCAGCAACGCTAACCACCGTGCCACCATTCCCCACAGGCAGAAAATTACTCTTTCAAATTTTATTTTATTCATTCATGGGCTATAGATTACAAAAGCAGGGAGGTCACGATGGAGTTGTATAGAACATTGGTGAGGCCTCAGCTGGAGTACTGTGTGCAGTTCTGGTCGCCACATTATAGGAAGGATGTGAACGCACTTATCTGATCTGATTGATTATTGTCACATGTATTGGGATTGTAAGGGGAAAATACAAGGGGGGCACACTTTAAAATGGCAGCACAAGAAAGCACACTCTGAAATGGCTGCCTGGCACACACAGGGTTAACTGGGAAAGAAGCCAGAAAAACAGCCACAGGCTCCCGCTTTTCAGAAATAACGTCAAGCCAGAATCCTGACAGACAAACCACTTACAAAGTACAGACAGTGACTCATAGCAAACAAACACCTCAGGAAGCCAAAGCCAAGGGTCGAAACATCTTTCAGATAAGGAAACCCCTTAACAAAGAGTTTAGATTAATGCTAGAGGAAGGCGGGAAATATGAATACGAGGGAACCGATTAGCACCCGCACAAGACGAAACTAGCCATTGATAGACCCATTCATAAAATGCTAAATGTCTATACCTGTTTGTATTCTTGTAAATATGGGGAAATGTACCCATTCATGAAATGTTAAATACTTGTAAATGTGATAATCTTCGAATCACCGGTCTACCCATTGTGTAAAGGGTATAAAATTGAACCGCTCCCGGTATACAATTGAGAAAAAGTGTTCTATGAACATAGCGCTTTTCTCCACGGAGCTCCGTTTAATAAATCGTATTTTCTGACTCTCGAAGTCTGACTACTGGTGGATTTTTTCCCACAACAATTGGCGTAGTCGGCAGGATCCTATTACTGGTGAGATCGATTGGCCACGGTCGCAACCGGGGTAGAGATCGCGGAATCTGTGACAGTCAGACTGGATCAGGAAATACGGTTTACAAGGGGGAAACATTTGTACTGTTTATTTGTGATAATATTTGTTATAGTGATAAGTACTAACTGCTGATAGGAATAAGAATTACTGTGATTTGTGCTGATCAACAAAAGGACAAGGTAGTGCCTGTCTCAAAACCTCTGCCTTAGACTGGCTATTAAGAGCAGAAATCTGCCACGTGAAGGTCAGGAATTGAAGTGAGTGAGAGACACCAAGGGCACTAAAGGATTGTGAAGCACAAAAGGGCAGAAGTCGGTTTAACATCACCCTCTGTAGTGGCGAACAGACGCAGAGGTGCCAGCTGATTGCATGAAAGTTATTGAAAAGTTGGAAACTGTACTGTCAATGTGGTGAAAAGCGGGGCGGAACAGGAGTTTGATCAACTCTGACCTAAACCGAAATCCGGTGGAGAAGCACATTGCCGAAGTGGTAATCGTGGAAGCCGTGAGTATAACTTAAAACCCTGTAACGGCAGTAAAACTCGGTGTGAGAATAGCAATAGTGGCCGAGGGTAGTGAAGTCCCTACAGTAGTTAGCACACTTTGCTAAGAGTAGTAATAGTGGCCGGGGGTAGTGAAGTCCCTACGGTAGTTAGCACACTTTGCTAAGAGTAGTAATAGTGGCCGGGGGTAGTGAAGTCCCTACGGTAGTTAGCACACTTTGCTAAGAGTAGTAATAGTGGCCGGGGGTAGTGAAGTCCCTACGGTAGTTAGCACACTTTGCTAAGAGTAGTAATAGTGGCCGGGGGTAGTGAAGTCCCTACGGTAGTTAGCACACTTTGCTAAGAGTAGTAATAGTGGCCGGGGGTAGTGAAGTCCCTACGGTAGTTAGCACACTTTACTAAAGAATAATCGTGGCCGGGGTTAGTGAAATCTGCGAAATGGCAGATAGTGAAGTTAAAAGGGGATCTGCAGGTTCCCTGATTGAAATCTACATGACAGACAGGAAGGAGTTAATAAAGAGAATGCAAAAGGATGGCTGGGATACTTCTCAAACCTTAGAGCAGCAGAGAAAGTGGATAAAGTAAAAAGAAACAGAACAAAGAAAATAGGAATAATGTTAACACATCAGTTAGCAGGTCTAATTGAACAAACAATTGCCTCTACAAGGAAATGGAGAGAGGACAAAGAAAGAATTAGAGAACTAGAATCCCAAGTGAGGGAATTGGAAAAACGAAATCAGGTTTTAGAAAGGCAAGGGGGAGGAGAAACTGATCCTCTACCTTCTTATGAGTCTACCCAGCAAGGGCCAACGGCACCCTCAGGAGAGTGGGAACAGCTGGAACATAACTTAGCGCCCATAACTAGAGGGGGGACCGCAGCGCGACCCAAGGCAAATTATAAACCCTTTACCCCAGGGGAAAGACAGCAGATAATGGCTTCCCTGGGCAAATTACAAACCAGAAGCGCGAACACCACATTCTGGGAGGAATTAGACACAATCTGGGTAGGACATCAATTACACCTAAGAGACATACACCAACTGGTCAGGGCAGCCTGTCCAGCGGATAAATGGAGACAGGTAGTAGGTGGACCCGCTTCCCCTATAGCGCAGGATTATAGTGGGGGACGGTGGACACATGTAATCCCCCTAACAGCAGAAATAGATACCCAACAACCACCCTTCTTACGGTTTAAGGAAGAAATTCAGAGGGTCTTAGGGAATGCCCCCACTAATTGGAGCAGAATCACCACCACAAAGCAGCTTAAAGGGGAAGGAGCCTCTGAGTACGGGGAACGATTGTTCCGAATATACCAAGAGTGCTCAGGACAAGTGGACCCAGGGCGAGGAGATCGAGCATTCATCCAAGCTTTTAAGGATGGACTCTCTAATGCCCACCAGATCATCCTAAAAATGGGAGTGATCATGTCCCAAAATTACGATGAGCTGGTGGAGTGGGCTGGCGGCGTCCCAGCGGAAGAGAAACCACAGGCAAGAGCAAGGTTAGAAAGGGTAGCAGCCGACAGTAATGAGAGTGAAACAAAACCCAGATTGATTTGCCACAATTGTGGGCGACAGGGGCACTTTGCGAGGGATTGCGGGACTCCACGGAGAAAGAGCAAAACTAGGAACAGTGGTAAGCATTGCAGCCACTGTAAAAGACACGGACATACGGAAGCCGTATGTTGGCATAAGCATGGGAGACCCCCAGCCCAATCCACGTCCCCAGCTGAACCCCAGGAACAAAAGGACACCCAGGGTCAGCAAGATTGACGGTCTGCAGCCCCCGTCCACAAGGGTAAAAAGGAGGGAAGGATTTATGTGTCAGCACTGGTAGGGGGCAGACAATGCGAGATGCTAGTGGACACAGGGGCATCCATATCCGTTACCGATCTACCCTTACCCACTACGAATAAAATGATTTATCTGACCGGGATAGGAGGGAACAAAACCCCCGCCTACCTTAGCGAGACCACGTTAGTAGAAATAAACAATCTATATATCCCAATGAAGTTCTATGTGTGCAGAAATAACGAGGGAACCATAATGGGGAATGATTTAATGAAAGAATATGAGATCTTGATAGATTGTGGGAAGGGAGAATTGATTTGGCCAAGACAGGACGGTCGAAAAATTAAAATAGGGAAACTCACAAGCCACCTCGAGGCCATTAAGGTGGCCACAGTCACCACCAGAAAATGGGAGTTAGAGACAGGAGTGTTCGGAGCCATTTGTGCTTCCGTTCCCGGAGTATGGGCTGAGACAAAGTTAGATACCGGGTTAACCAAAACAGACCCAATAAAGGTACCGGGACCAGAGCATAAGCCACACAGGCAGTACCCAATTAAACCAGAAGCAGAGAAAGCTGTAGTAGAGATTGTGAAAGGGTTAGTGAAAAAGGGGATCCTGAGAGAAGCCACGAGCACCACTAACTCTCCAACATGGCCAGTGAGTAAACCTGACGGGAGCTATAGGCTCACGATAGATTACACTGGACTTAATAAAGTCACGTCCAAACTGCACCCCATTGTAGCAAGCCCTTCGACAATCCTGAATGGACTGTCACAGGAGCATAAAATATTTACAGTACTGGACATAGCTAATGGATTCTGGTCCTTACCCTTGGACCCTGAATCCCAAGACAAATTTGCATTTACAGTAGGGGACAAGCAGTACACCTGGACCCGTTTACCACAGGGATTCCACAACAGCCCCGCTATATTCCATTGAGTGATGAGTGACATCCTAAATAGGGTAGAACTGCCAGAGGGTAACACGACCTTACAATATGTAGACGACATCCTAATAGCTTCAGAGTCCAAGTCAGGACATCAAGAAGCCCTATACCTAGTACTGAGCGAATTAAAAGCCGCAGGGTTAAAAGTCAGCCCCAAAAAGGCGCAGATCGGGAAGTCCCAGGTCCTATACCTAGGGCACCTTATATCCGAAGGACTTAAAGAAATGCCGGCGGACAGGAAAGAGGCAATACAACAGATGCCGCGGCCGGTTAATATAAGAGGGGTTAGAAAGGTGCTAGGACTATTCAACTACAGTCGGAGTTTCATCCCAGGGTTCACAAAACTCGCAGAACCCATACAAAGACTCGTTAAAGGGGGGAAGCCAGCTTTAGACCCCGTAGAGTGGGGACCCGAGCAAGAAGAAGCTTACACTAAATTAAAAACAGAACTAATATCAGCCCCCGGACTAGGCTTACCCGATCTTAACAAAGGCTTCCACATTTATTGTAATAATGAGGAAGGGTTCTATTCCGCAATAGTGACACAGGACCATGGCGACAGAAGGAGACCCATAGGGTATTATTCCACCGCAGAGGGGCCGGTAGTCACTGGACTGCCAAGGTGCATAGCCGCCTTGGATTGTGCCGCATGGGCTGTAAAGGTTAGCGAGCCAGTAATCATGACAGGGAACATAATCCTCCACACCAAACACACCTTGGTGGAAATGTTAAACACACAGGAAAACTAAAGTCAGTCTCCAACATGAGAAGGGCTAAATGGGAAGCTGTCCTCCTACCTCCCAGTAAGTCCGTAACAATAATAAGGGATACGGGAAATAACCCAGCAGAAGGAATCTTAGATGGAGGAGAACCCCACAATTGTGGGGATGTGGATGCAGGAGAAGGAGAAGGAAGGATAAAGGACATGCCCCTGGCAACGGCGGAAGAGACCCTCTTTGTGGATGGGTCACGTAAATATGTGGAAGGATCACCCCGAACAGGATGGGCAGTCGTAAATAGTAAGCTAGAAACAGTGAGGTCAGGAAGAATTGACGGAAGCTTGTCTGCACAAGTGGCAGAACTGGTGGCACTCACCCAGGCACTTGAGTTGTCCGAAGGTAAAGCGGTAAACATTTATTCAGATAGCCGCTATGCCTTCGGAGTCATACATGATTATATGGCCGCTTGGGGAAGGAGGGGGTTCATAACGACAGGGGGAACCCCTATCAAGCACCAACAGAGAATTGAGGCATTATTAAGAGCTAGCGAGAGACCTAGAGAAGCCGCAGTAATAAAAATTAAAGCGCACCAGAAGGAACCCGGAAGAGATAGCCCAGACTGGCTAAATTTCAAAGGAAACCAAACCGCAGATAGGGCAGCACAGATAGCCCTAGAGCAGGAAACGATTGATGAATTACCCATAGCAACAATAGAACCAACAGAAGCCGAAGTAGACATTCAGGGTTTACATGAGGATACCCCAAAGGAAGAAAAGGAGAAGTGGGAAGCGCAGGGAGCAGTCAAGGGGACAGATAACATTTGGAGACGAGAAGATAAGGTAATGGCACCAGAGTGCATACAAAACACCCTATTGGGATTACATCATGGACTCTCACATGTGGGTAGAGAGGCCATGATCACTAATATCGGAAAGGAGTGGTGGTGGAAGGGAATGGGAAAGGATATTGCCCGACACTGTCACCGATGCGTGACGTGCGCGCAACACAACCCTGGCAGACCCATAAAAATTAAAATGGGACACCAGCCGAGACCCAAGGGACCCTGGGAACATCTACAACTGGATTTTACAGGACCACTGCCACAGTCCCATGGCAAAACTTACTGTCTGGTCATCATAGACCAGTTCACCCGGTGGGTGGAAGCATTCCCAACTTCAAACTGCACGGCCACCACAGTGGCCAGAATATTGGCAGAGGAGGTAATCCCAAGATGGGGGGTACCCCTACAAATTGATTCGGACCAGGGAACGCACTTCACTGGAAAGGTAATAAAAACAGTGTGCCAATTAATGGGGGATAAAACAAACATTTCACATCCCCTACCACCCGCAGAGCTCTGGAATGGTAGAACGTATGAACAGAACACTAAAAAATGCACTTGCTAAGGCCATGCAGACATCAGGAAGAAGGTGGACAGAGGTATTGCCCACCATACTAATGAAATTAAGGGCGACCACGAACCGGACCACCGGATTAACCCCTTATGAACTAATGACAGGACGGGCGATGCAGTTACCAGAAAGCATCATAACAGGTGGGACCGATGTCGGTCCACTAAAAGATAAAATCAAGAGATACGTTCTGGACCTGAGCACCCAGCTAAAAGGGATGCGCAAATTGGTAAAAGATAATCAGGAAATAAAAGACGCAGAGAGAGAGCTGGAAACGCTCCCTGACGTCCCAACAGTGGGAAGTCGCGTCCTAGTGAAAACACTACCCGACAAACCAGGGTTTGCACCAAAGTGGAATGGGCCATATGAAATTATAATTAGTGGGGATACCTGTGCCTGCATAGACATAAGAGGGAAAGGTGTCTGGAAGCACTGGACACAGCTGAAATTATACAAAGGAGATAAGTAAGCTAAATTGATGAACTAACAGAACTGCTTTCCTCGACACAGGCAAAGACTGCAGGCAAGAGCCGGCGTGCGCGGGTTAATAAACGAAATAAACTGTAAAAGATTAAAAGTGTAATATTAAGTTACAACTGTTGCGAAAATGTATGTAATCGCGTATGTAATTGTATTATTTTGTGTTGTGGTAACCGTAAATCTGACTGGGCTAGAAGACAACTTGTTTTACAAAGCCCACATACATTTACATGGGAATCGAACTGTATGTTACCCATTAACACAATCTGTAGAAGCCCTATTTGTAGCCACCCCTGGGTGGACCCCTCATGACTTATATACTGTAGATACATCAGAGACACCCTGTAAGGGACAAATTGGCAAATATAAAAGAGGTTTACAGGGGAGATGTGTGGGGCTTGTAAACCCCACAAATCCTACATGCAAGGGGTCCCAACAGGAGGGAAGAAAAGCTTGCCCAGACACTGCAAGCTATCCGCTTTGTTTCACGGGGCAGGGATGGGGATGTGCCTATGCCTTAGTCCCTAAGAATGATTCTTGTGTACAGACACAGTGTGTCCGTCAACATTGTCGGATCAACAAGGGACGGATTATTTGTATTTGTGACGAACGAAAATGTTTAAATATAACCGCGGGAAGACAGCTTATTTGCGGGCAATGTAATGGGACTCACATAAGCTCAGCCAAATGGACATACCCCTTTGACACTTACCAGGTGGTGGGATCAAACGGGAAGCTAAGTGAACTGAACAATTGGCAGTATGAGCAAACTCACAATCGGGACACTAAATGTTACCGGGCTAAGAAGGGGTATGTATTCCTCTTCAATGGTACCTACATGACAGAAACACCAAACCTCCCAAACCGTTTTGCGGTAGGAACAATCGGGCCACTGACTGTTCCATGCCCTCAGAAGGGGTACATTAGGAGGAGAATAGTGACCCGGGCTATTAGCAGGGAATTCTGCGCTAACTGGGAAACCCCGAATACATTGGGATCCTCACTGGGGTATGGGTTCTTCGGAACTTTATCTCTAGGAGGGTCAGCCGGGGTAATTGGAGCTAAGAATAGAAACCATATTGTTTGTGGGCTAACAATCCTGGGAAACAGCACTTCAAAAGCATTGGAGGCTGTCAACCAAGAAATGGCTGAGTTAAGATTGTATGCGCAGCAGACACGATACGCAGTGGACTACCAGTTAGCACAACAAGGGGGAGTATGTGCCATCATAGGCGACAAATGCATAACCCATGTCACAGATGAGTCTTACAATATTACACAAGTCATCAATGACATCAGGACGCAACTCGATAACTTTAGACAGGGACCCACAAGAGGAGGTAGTTGGCTGGCTTGGCTGGTGGGAGAATCCTGGGAATCGTACCTGTTACATGGGTTGATTATACTCATTGTCATTATACTTGTCTGTTGTCTGACTGTGGGATGCCTTAAAGCCTGTTTTAAAATAATGTTGACAAGAATTGTGCCAGGAGCCAGTGTGTACATCGAAGAAGAGCCCCTAATGAAGATCCCCGAAGACGTCAGAAGAAATGAAGATACTGGAAGAAATAAAGACATCAAAAGAAGCAAAGAAGGAGAGAAGAACGAGAACCTGTATATGTGAATGTATGATTGGTGGTCTGAGGATTGTCCAAGCTATAATCCGACCAACAGGAGGGACTGTAAGGGGAAAATACAAGGGGGGCACACTTTAAAATGGCAGCACAAGAAAGCACACTCTGAAATGGCTGCCTGGCACACACAGGGTTAACTGGGAAAGAAGCCAGAAAAACAGCCACAGGCTCCCGCTTTTCAGAAATAACGTCAAGCCAGAATCCTGACAGACAAACCACTTACAAAGTACAGACAGTGACTCATAGCAAACAAACACCTCAGGAAGCCAAAGCCAAGGGTCGAAACATCTTTAAGATAAGGAAACCCCTTAACAAAGAGTTTAGATTAATGCTAGAGGAAGGCGGGAAATATGAATGCGAGGGAACCGATTAGCACCCGCACAAGACGAAACTAGCCATTGATAGACCCATTCATAAAATGCTAAATGTCTATACCTGTTTGTATTCTTGTAAATATGGGGAAATGTACCCATTCATGAAATGTTAAATACTTGTAAATGTGATAATCTTCGAATCACCGGTCTACCCATTGTGTAAAGGGTATAAAATTGAACCGCTCCCGGTATACAATTGAGAAAAAGTGTTCTATGAACATAGCGCTTTTCTCCACGGAGCTCCGTTTAATAAATCGTATTTTCTGAATCTCGAAGTCTGACTACTGGTGGATTTTTTCCCACAACAATAGAGAAATGAAATTGAATCAGGCCAGACAAAAGTCAGAGGAAACACAGCTGGAACAGTGATGTTCCAGATGGGCTTTTTACAGTCTTATCGCTGACAGAAACCGGGAAACTAGAAGCAGGAGGAGGCCACTCGGCCCATCGAGGCGGCTCCGCCATTCATTTTGATCATTGCTGATCATCAAATTTAATATCCTGATCCCCCCTCCCGCTCCCCCCCATATCCCTCGATCCCTTTAGCCCCAAGAGCGATATCTAATTCCTTCTTCAAATCACACAACGTTTTGGCCTCAGCTTCTTCCTGTGGGAGTGAATTCCACACATTCACCACCCTCTGGGTGAAGGAATCTCTCCTCACCTCAGTCCTAAATGGTTTACCCCCTTACCCTCAAACTGTGCCCCCCCGCCCCCCGCTAGGTCTGGACTTGCCCCACTGCCACCGTCGCGTTTGGGAAGGAGGTCCACTTACTTCAGATGAGAGTTTCAAGCTGGCGACACAAGCTCTCCCACAACAGAAAGCCACGAGGACAATGCAGAGTTTAATCGATCGGTAACCCGGCAGGACAGAGGAGCCTGTAACCAGCACAGCGTAACCAGGAACTCAGCGAGAGCGGGAAAAGGGAGCGGAAAGAGCGAGAATTTCCAGTTCAAATCTCACGCACGGCCGGTGAATCTTATCTGGGTGAAATTCTTGTCCAGCAGCCGGGTGCTTGGCCGCGGTTAGACTCACATAATATCGCACCTTGATTCAAATCGAAACCAGCCATTCTCTCTTTCAGTCACTCTGTGTCCAATGTCAGTCGTCAAACTGCCTGCCAAGCCCTTTGGGCTGTTTTGAAATGAATATCAGCGTGAAACTAGAACTCACTCAACCTGTTTCCTCACCTGAACTTCCTGTTGACACCAGTCCCGGGTTCTGAGCTGCGAATATCAAGCAGCATTGAGTTGACAGCAAAGAAACAGGCTGTTCGGCCCATCTGCTCTGTGCTGGTATCAATTCCCCACACAAGCCTCCTCCCACCTCCCTCTCCATCTCACCCCCATCCCCGTATCTTTCCATTCCCTTCACCCACCCCCCGGCCCCGCCCCCCTTCAATGTACCAACCATTCCCCGTGGGAGCGAGTCCCACATTCTCCCCACTCCCCGTGGGAGCGAGTCCCACATTCTCCCCCACTCCCCGTGGGAGCGAGTCCCACATTCTCCCCACTCCCCGTGGGAGCGAGTCCCACATTCTCCCCACTCCCCGTGGGAGCGAGTCCCACATTCTCCCCACTCCCCGTGGGAGCGAGTCCCACATTCTCCCCACTCCCCATGGGAGTGAGTCCCACATTCTCCCCACTCCCCATGGGAGCGAGTCCCACCTTCTCGCTACTCCCCGTGGGAGCGAGTCCCACATTCTCGCTACTCCCCGTGGGAGCGAGTCCCACATTCTCCCCACTCCCCGTGGGAGCGAGTCCCACATTCTCCCCACTCCCCGTGGGAGTGAGTCCCACATTCTCCCCACTCCCCATGGGAGCGAGTCCCACCTTCTCGCTACTCCCCGTGGGAGCGAGTCCCACATTCTCCCCACTCCCTGTGGGAGGGAGTCCCACATTCTCCCCACTCCCCATGGGAGCGAGTCCCACATTCTCCCCACTCCCCGTGGGAGCGAGTCCCACATTCTCCCCACTCCCTGCAGGAGCAAGTCCCACATTCTCCCCACTCCCCGTGGGAGCAAGTCCCACATTCTCCCCAATCCCTGCGGGTGTGAGTCCCACATTCTCCCCACTCCTTGTTGGAGCGAATCCCACATTCTCCCCAGTCCCAATGGGAGTGAGTCCCACATTCTCCCCACTGTGTGGGTTTCCTCCGGGTGCTCCGGTTTCCTCCCACAGTCCAAAGATGTGCAGGTTAGGTGGATTGGCCATGTTAAATTGCCCCTTCGTGTCAGGGGGACTAGCTGGGGTAAATGCATGGGGTTATGGGGATAGGGCCGGGCTGGGATTGTTGTTGGTGCAGACTCGATGGGCCGAATGGCCTCCGCTTTCACTGTGGGGATTCGATGATTCTATGAAGGCAATCCAGCTCCCATTCAAGCTGTTGGAGGGGAACAAATGAAAGAGACTGAGCTCAGGATGTGATGAAAAATTATTTTATTCGATCAGTTACAAATGCGCAGAGCGGGGGGAGGGAATGAGAGGCTACGGTGAGTCCCGGGACAATTATTGAGACAGAATGAGAATGAAGAGGAATATTTCCATCACAGTCGTGGCTTTGGGGCACTTTTCACCCCCTCCCAACTTCCCAACCCCCCTCCCAACTCCCCCAAACCCCCTCCCTCACCCCCCCAACTTCCCCCACCCTCCCAACCCCCCTCCCTCACCCCCCCAACCTCCCCCACCCCCCAACCTCCCCCACCCCCCACCCACACCTCCCCAACCTCCCCCACCCCCCAACCTCCCCCACCCCCCAAACCCCCTCCCTCACCCCCCCAACCTCCCCCACCCTCCCAATCCCCAACTCCCCCAACCCCCCTCCCTCACCCCCCCCAACCTCCCGCAACCCCCAACCCCCCTCCCTCACCGCCCCAACTTCCCCCACCCTCCCAACACCCCTCCCTCACCCCTCCCAACCGCCCCCACCCCTCCAACCCCCCTCCCTCACCCCCCCCAATTTCCCCCAACCCCCATTCCTTACCCCCCCAACCGCCACCCCCCCCAACCGCCCTCCCTCACCCCCCCCAACCACCCCCCAACCGCCCTCCCTGACCCCCCCAACGTCCCCCACCCCTCCAACCTCCCCACCCCCCTCAACTCCCCTTCCTCACCCCCCAACCTCCCTCACAACCCCAACCCCCCTCCCTTATCCCCCCCAATCTCCCCCACCTCTCCAACGCTCCCTCCCCCCAAACCCCCACCCCCCCATCGCACCTCCAAATGCTTTAACCCTTTCACAACCTGTTGGCACAGAGGAAGGGGCGCCATTGGCACGGTGACAATGTCATTGGTCTGGTAGCCCCAATGTCCAGGATCATACCCCAGGGACCTGGGTTCAAATCCCACCACGGTACCAATGAAGAGACTCCGGAACTTAAAGCCGGTCTCCATACTGGCAACCGTGGCAACCAACTCCCTGGCACCACGGTGGCACAGTGGTGAGCACCGCTGCCTCACAGCGCCAGGGAGCCGGGGTCGATTCCAGGAGACAGAGAGAGACAGAGAGAGAGAGAGAGACAGAGAGAGACAGAGAGAGACAGAGAGAGAGAGAGAGAGACAGAGTGAGTGACAGAGAGAGTGACAGAGAGAGAGAGAGAGAGAGTGACAGAGAGAGTGACAGAGAGAGTGACAGAGAGAGAGAGACAGAGAGAGACCGAGAGAGAGGGAGGGGGCGGAGGGGGGGGGGGGGGTGTGGGTGTGGGCGGGGCGCGGGTGTGGGTGGAGAGGAGACAGAGAGAGTGACAGAGACAGAGAGAGTGACAGAGAGAGAGACAGAGAGAGACAGAGAGAGAGAGAGAGACAGAGAGAGAGGGATGGGGCAGAGAGGAGACAGAGACAGAGAGTGAGAGACAGAGAGAGTGACAGAGAGTCAGAGAGACAGAGAGAGAGAGTGACAGAGAGACAGAGAGAGAGAGAGAGAGACAGAGAGAGAGAGAGAGAGACAGAGAGAGAGAGAGACAGAGAGAGAGAGAGAGAGAGAGAGACAGAGAGAGA
>NW_027591954.1:35000-67731 GCF_964213995.1 Mustelus asterias
ACTGTCAGAGGGTCAGTACTGAGGTAGTGCCGCACTGTCAGAGGGTCAGTGCTGAGGGAGTGCCGCACTGTCAGAGGGTCAGTGCTGAGGGAGTGCCGCACTGTCAGAGGGTCAGTGCTGAGGGAGTGCCGCACTGTCAGAGGGTCAGTATTTAGGGAGTGCCGCACTGTCAGAGGGTCAGTGCTGAGGGAGTGCCGCACTGTCAGAGGGTCAGTGCTGAGGGAGTGCCGCACTGTCAGAGGGTCAGTATTTAGGGAGTGCCGCACTGTCAGAGGGTCAGTGCTGAGGGAGTGCCGCAGTGTCAGAGGGTCAGTATTTAGGGAGTGCCGCACTGTCAGAGGGTCAGTGCTGAGGGAGTGCCGCACTGTCAGAGGGTCAGTATTTAGGGAGTGCCGCACTGTCAGAGGGTCAGTGCTGAGGGAGTGCCGCACTGTCAGAGGGTCAGTGCTGAGGGAGTGCTGCACTGTCAGAGGGTCAGTGCTGAGGGAGTGCCGCACTGTCAGAGGGTCAGTGCTGAGGGAGTGCTGCACTGTCAGAGGGTCAGTGCTGAGGGAGTGCCACACTGTCAGAGGGTCAGTGCTGAGGGAGTGCCGCACTGTCAGAGGGTCAGTGCTGAGGGAGTGCCGCACTGTCAGAGGGTCAGTGCTGAGGGAGTGCCGCACTGTCAGAGGGTCAGTGCTGAGGGAGTGCCGCACTGTCAGAGGATCAGTATTTAGGGAGTGCTGCACTGTCAGAGGGTCAGTGCTGAGGGAGTGCCGCACTGTCAGAGGGTCAGTGCTGAGGGAGTGCTGCACTGTCAGAGGGTCAGTGCTGAGGGAGTGCCGCACTGTCAGAGGGTCAGTGCTGAGGGAGTGCCGCACTGTCAGAGGATCAGTATTTAGGGAGTGCTGCACTGTCAGAGGGTCAGTGCTGAGGGAGTGCCGCACTGTCAGAGGTTCAGTGCTGAGGGAGTGCCGCACTGTCAGAGGGTCAGTGCTGAGGGAGTGCCGCACTGTCAGAGGGTCAGTGCTGAGGGAGTGCTGCACTGTCAGAGGGTCAGTGCTGAGGGAGTGCTGCACTGTCAGAGGATCAGTGCTGAGGGAGTGCCGCACTGTCAGAGGATCAGTGCTGAGGGAGTGCCGCACTGTCAGAGGGTCAGTGCTGAGGGAGTGCCGCACTGTCAGAGGGTCAGTGCTGAGAGAGTGCCGCACTGTCAGAGGGTCAGTACTGAGGGAGCGCCGCACTGTCAGAGGGTCAGTGCTGAGGGAGTGCCCGCACTGTCAGAGGGTCAGTGCTGAGGGAGTGCCACACTGTCAGAGGGTCAGTACTTAGGGAGTGCCGCACTGTCAGAGGGTCAGTCCTTAGGGAGGTACACCCACAGTGCTGTTAGGGAGGGTGTTCCAGGATTTTGACCCAGCGACAGTGAAGAAACGGCCGATAGATTTCCAAGTCAGGATGGTGTGCACTTGTCGGGGAACTTGCAGGAAGTGGCAATCTCATACATCTGCTGCCCTTGTCCCTCTAGGTGGTGGAGGCGGTGGGTTTGGAAGGTGCTGCCTAAGGAGCCTTGGTGAGTCGCTGCAGTGCATCTTGTAGATGGTACACAGGCTGCCGCTGTGCGTGGGTGGTGGAGGGAGTGAGTGTTTGTGGATGGGGGGGCCAATCAAGCGGGGCTGCTTTGTCCTGGATGGTGTCGAGCTTCTTGAGTGTTGTTGGAGCCGCACCATCCAGGCAAGTGGGGAGTATTCCACCACACTCCTGACTTGTGTCCTTGTAGATGGTGGACAGCGGGAGTCAGGAGGTGAGTTACTCGCCGCAGGATTCCCAGCCTCTGATCTGCTCTGGGAGCCGCTGTGTTTATGTGGCTGGGTCCAGTTGAGTTTCTGGTCAATGGGAGCCCCCAGGATGTCGACAGTGCGGGATTCAGCATTGGTAATGCCATTGAATATCAAAGGGACGATGGTTAGCTCCTGAGGATGGGGTAGGTGTTAGAGAAATGCAGGTTCACCACTGAGTGGAGATCTGGCGCCCCCTACAGGAGAGGAGGAGGAATAGTAAGAGCGAGGCTCTTACGCCCCATCTAGTGGACAGGCCGAGAACTACTCACTGAGCATCGCTCTGCACCCAACTGGTGTTGACAGAGCTGCCTTGGTGGGAGTCGGACAGGCAACAGGGGCCCTCAGCCTGGGCTCCACAAGGAGTGGTGAAAGAGAGACCCTCAACCTTAAACACCACTGATGGAGAATGGGTGGCACGGTGGCACAGTGGTTAGCACTGCTGCCTCACAGTGCCAGGGACACGGGTTCAATACCAGCCTCGGGTCAGCGTCTGTGTGGAGTTTGCATGTTCTCCCCATGTCTGCCTGGGTTTCCTCCGGGTGCTCCGGTTTCCTCCCACACTCCAAAGATGTGTAGATTAGGTGGATTGGCCATGCTAAATTGCCCCTTAGTGTCCAAAGATGTGCAGGTTAGGTGGATTGGCCATGCTAAATTGCCCCTTAGTGTCCAAAGATGTGCAGGTTATGTGGATTGGCCGTGCTAAATTGCCCCTTAGTGTCAGGGGGACTAGCTGGGGTAAATGCATGGGGTTACGGGGATAGGGCCTGGGTGGGATTGTGGTCGGTGCAGGCTCGATGGGCCGAATGGTCTCCTTCTGCACCAAAGTCACTCCATCTGTAGCCTCTCGACGCTTAAGATTACCACACCCTCTTTATTCCAGAATCTCGTGCCAGGCTGCAAGCCCATCGCGACTAAGAGTAGGCGTTACAGCGCTGAGGATCGGATCTTCATTCGATCTGAGGTTCAGCGGCTCCTCAAGGAAGGGATCATACAACCTAGCGCTAGTCCTTGGAGAGCGCAGGTCGTGGTGGTCAAGAGTGGGAACAAACCCCGGATGGTCATAGACTATAGTCAGACCATTAACAGATACACGCAGCTGGATGCGTATCCCCTCCCGCGCATATCTGACATGGTCAACCAGACTGCGCAGTACCGGGTGTTCTCCACCATAGACCTCAAGTCTGCCTACCACCAGCTCCCCATTCGCCCAGAGGACCGACAATACACGGCTTTTGAGGCGGATGGTCGCTTGTACCATTTTCTAAGGGTTCCTTTTGGTGTCACCAATGGGGTCTCGGTCTTCCAGCATGCTATGGACCGAATGGTGGACCATAACGGACTGCGGGCTACCTTCCCGTACCTGGATAACGTCACCATCTGCGGCCATGACCAGCAGGACCACGATGCCAACCTTCTTAGATTCCTACGCACTGCATCTCGCCTGAATCTGACCTACAACAGGGAGAAGTGTGTATTTCGCACGCGCCGCCTAGCTATCCTCGGATACGTGGTGGAAAACGGGGTCATTGGCCCTGATCCAGACCGTATGCGTCCCCTCCTCGAACTTCCCCAGCCCACTAGCGTAAAAGCACTGAGAAGATGCTTAGGCTTCTTCTCTTACTACGCACAGTGGGTTCCTAATTACACGGACAAAGCCCGTCCGCTCATCAAGTCTACCTCTTTTCCCCTAGCACCAGAGGCTCGTTTGGCCTTTGAAAAAATAAAAGCCGACATCGCGAAAGCCACAATGCACGCTATCGATGCGTCCATCCCCTTCCAGGTGGAGAGCGATGCATCTGATTTCGCCCTGGCCGCCACACTTAACCAGGCGGGCAGGCCCGTCGCCTCTTTCTCTCGCACCCTCCAAGGCCCCGAAATTCGACATTCGGCGGTGGAAAAGGAGGCCCAGGCCATTGTGGAGGCCGTCCGGCATTGGCGCCATTACTTGGCGGGAAAACGGTTCATCCTGCTCACGGACCAGCGGTCCGTGGCGTTCATGTTCAATAACACGTTACGGGGCAAGATCAAGAACGATAAGATCTTGAGGTGGAGAATCGAACTCTCCACCTATAATTACGACATCATGTATTGTCCGGGGAAACTCAACGAGCCCTCGGATGCCCTGTCGCGTGGAACATGCGCTAGTATGCAGGAGAATCGATTGCAGGCTCTCCACAATGACCTCTGCCATCCGGGGGTCACTCGGCTCTTCCACTTCATAAAAGCCCGGAATCTATCCTATTCGGTGGAGGATGTCAGGTCCATAACCAGAAGCTGCCGGGTATGCGCGGAATGCAAACCGCACTTTTACCGACCTGACAGGGCACAACTCGTTAAGGCCACTCGTCCCTTCGAAAGACTGAGTGTGGACTTTAAGAGCCCCCTTCCCTCGACAGATCGGAACGTGTACTTCCTCAATGTGGTTGATGAGTACTCACGATTCCCTTTTGTCATTCCCTGTTCTGATATGACCGCTGCCACGGTTATCAAGGCATTTCGTGATCTTTTCACCCTGTTCGGTTACCCCTGTTATATCCACAGCGATAGGGGCTCGTCGTTCATGAGCGATGACTTGAGGCAATACCTGCTCTCATATGGGATTGCCTCTAGTAGAACCACGAGCTACAACCCAAGGGGTAACGGACAGGTCGAACGAGAGAATGCTACAGTCTGGAAGGCTGTCTTACTGGCGTTGAGGTCTAAAGGTCTTCCAGTCTCCCGTTGGCAAGAGGTACTCCCTGATGCGCTCCACTCCATACGCTCACTCCTATGTACGGCAACCAACGCTACTCCTCATGAGAGAATGTTTTCATTCCCTCGGAAGTCTTCCTCTGGGACCTCACTGCCGTCTTGGTTGACGTACTCAGGACCTGTCCTCCTGCGGCGGCATGTTAGGACCCGCAAGTCCGACCCTTTGGTTGAACAGGTCCATCTCCTCCACGCCAACCCTCAGCATGCCTACGTGGCATATCCTGACGGGCGAGAGGACACGGTCTCGATTCGAGATCTGGCGCCAGCAGGGGGCTTGGAAACCCCTGTCGCTCCCACACCCCCTGTTAGGGACCCCCCAACCATTATTTCCACTCCTGACACGGCGCGGGCAGTATCGGGACCACCACTTAACCCTCTTACTCCCGTGTACAGCTTGCCTGAGTCCAGGAGATGGTCGCCACTTCAAGGCGTGCCCGAGTTCAGCGGATTGTCGCCACCTCGTGGTCTACCGGCCCATGAGGAACTGGAGGAGTCACTGGACACCGCCTTGGAGAGAACGTCACCACGATTGCCTGAACCGGTGTCATCGCCGGTGTTGAGGAGGTCACAGCGACGGTGCGGTCCCCCAGACCGTTTGAACTTATAGACAGATGAACAATTGTTCTGTGTTTTGTACCCTTTGTTTTCAAAGGAGGGGTGAATGTGGTGAACCATTGTTGGTTCCCACCAGGTAGTGCTGAGCCATGGTCTGGCCAGTACTATGAGTCTGTAGATATGTTACTGTTGGGGTTAGGGTTGGGCTGTTCTACCTGTGAATATAGTCCTATGGTACACCCCAGTTGGCTCCGCCTCCTGGGAGAGGTATAAAGGTCACTGCTCTGCCTGGTGACCCTTTAGTCTGGGATCATGTACTGTATATGGTAGCTCTGTTATTGTTGGCAATAAAAGCCTTTATTTCCCGAGTACATCCAGCCTCTCGTGTGTTATATCGCGCATCAAGCTGCCAGTGCAGGATTGCAAGGAGATATATACTGAGCTTCCATCTTTCCCCCTGACTTTGCAATAATCCCCCCACTGCTGCCAATTTGCAAAAGGGGAGTGGGACACACACAGTAATGAAGACTGAAGCTGCCCCCTTTACTCCTCAATCCCATTCTCCCTCCTCTCTCTCTCTCTGTGAGAACATCACAGCAATCTGCTTGTAATCACTGCTCCCAACTCAATGGCTAACACCTGAGTGTGGCATCACCAGTAACTCTACCCCATACACAGTGACCCCCCACCCCCACACACACATCCCCCCTCCTCAGACAGACTGCAAACTGATTGTGTTTATCAGACAGACACAGAAAACTGAGGGTTTATTTTAAACTCTGAGAGTGAAATATTATAAGGAGTCGAACAACACCAGGTTAAAGTCCAACAGGTTTATTTGGTAGCAAATGCCACGCGCTTTCGGAGCGCTGCTCCTTCGTCAGGTGGAGTGGGAGATGTGCTCACAAACAGGGCACACAGAGACACAAACTCAATTTACAGAATAATGATTGGAATGCTAATACAGCTAATCAAGTCTTAAAGGTACAGACAATGTGAGTGGAGAGAGCATTAAGCACAGGTTAAAGAGATGTGTATTGTCTGCAGACAGGACAGCTGGTGAGATTTTGCAAGTCCAGGCAAGTTGTGGGGGTTACAGATAGTGTGACATGAACCCAAGATCCCGGTTGAGGCCATCCTCATGTGTGCGGAACTTGGCTATCAGTTTCTGCTCAGCGACCCTGGGCTGTCGTGTGTCGTGAAGGCCGCCTTGGAGAACGCTTACCCGGAGATCAGAGGCTGAATGCCCGTGACCGCTGAAGTGCTCCCCAACAGGAAGAGAACAGTCTTGCCTGGTGATTGTCGAGCGGTGTTCATTCATCCGTTGTCGTAGCGTCTGCATGATTTCCCCAATGTACCATGCCTCGGGACATCCTTTCCTGCAGCGTATCAGGTAGACAGCGTTGGCCGAGTTGCAAGAGTAGGTACCGTGTACCTGGTGGATGGTGTTCACACGTGAGATGATGGCGTCCGTGTCGATGATCCGGCACGTCTTGCAGAGGTTGCTGTGGCAGGGTTGTGTGGTGTCATGGTCACTGTTCTCCTGAAGGCTGGGTAGTTTGCTGTGGACAATGGTCTGTTTGAGGTTGTGCGGTTGTTTGAAGGCAAGAAGTGGGGGTGTGGGGATGGCCTTGGCGAGATGTTCGTCTTCATCAATGACATGTTGAAGGCTCCGGAGGAGATGTTGTAGCTTCTCCGCTCCGGGGAAGTACTGGACGACGAAGGGTACTCTGTCCACTGTGTCCCGTGTTTGTCTTCTGAGGAGGTCGGTGCGGTTTTTCGCTGTGGCGCGTTGGAACTGTTGATCGATGAGTCGAGCGCCATATCCTGTTCTTATGAGGGCATCTTTCAGCGTCTGGAGGTGTCTGTTGCGATCCTCCTCATCCGAGCAGATCCTGTGTATTCGGAGGGCTTGTCCGTAGGGGATGGCTTCTTTGTGAAATATCAGTATATGAAATATTGTGAAATACAGAGTGAAATATTATAACAGGTTAGGTGGATTGGCTTTGCTACATTGCCCCTTAGTGTCCAAAGATGTGCTGGTTAGGTGGATTGGCCATGCTAAATTGTCCCTTAGTATCAGGGGGATTAGTGGGGTAAATATGTGGAGTTCCGGGGATAGGGCCTGGGTGGGACTGTTGTTGGTGCAGGCTCGATGGGCCGAATGGCCTCCTCCGTGTGGAGTTTGCATGCTTTCCCCGTGTCTGCGTGGGTTTTTTCCAAGTACTCCAGTTTCCTTCCACACTCCAGAGATGTGCAGGTTAGGTGGATTGGCCATGCTAAAGTGCCCCTTAGTGTCAGGGGGACTAGCTAGGGTAAATGCATGGGGGTATGGGGATAGGGCCTGGGTGGGATTGTATTCAGTACAGACTCGATGGGCCAAATGGCCTCCTTCCGCACTGTCGGGACTCTATGAAACCTCGTTAACTGTCACTAATAACTACAAGATTTTGCTGAACAGTTGCTAACGGCAACCGGTTATTTTTAAACCAGCAGAAGGGAAGGAAAGGAGAGAGTGCAGAATGTAGTGTTACAGTCATAGCTCGGGTGGACAGAAAGTTCAACTTACTGCGAGGTAGGTCCATTCAAAAGTCTCGATGGTGTCGAGCTTC
Organism: Mustelus asterias; assembly: GCF_964213995.1. Classification (NCBI taxonomy): domain Eukaryota; kingdom Metazoa; phylum Chordata; class Chondrichthyes; order Carcharhiniformes; family Triakidae; genus Mustelus; species Mustelus asterias. The sequence goes on from NW_027591954.1 coordinate 42,736, forward strand.
TCGAGTGTTGTTGGGAGCCGCTCCCATCCAGGCAAGTGGGGAGTGTCGCATCACACTCCTGACTTGTGTCCTGGGAGATGGTGGACAGGCTTTGGGGGAGTCAGGAGGTGAGTTACTCTGCCTCTGACCTGCTCTGGTAGCCACTGTGTTTATCTGGCTGTGTCCAGTTCAGTTTCTGGTCAATAGTAATCCCCGAGGATGTTGATACCATGATCAGCCATGATAATCCTCTCTGCCCAATCTTCTCTCAGCCTCCTTTGCACCTTCTCCAGCCTAATCCTGGAGCTCAAACCCCTCATCCCTGGACCCCATTCTCTCTCCGCAATCTCTCAAAGACCCCCATAAGCCTTGCTAAAATATGGCAACCAGACTTGCGGACAATCCACTCGTTGTGGTCTAACTGGAACCGTTGAAAGGTCAGGCAGAGCATCCCTGTACTTGTACTCCATGCGTGTACACAAGAAGCTCAAGATCCCATCTGCTTTCCCAGTAACTCTCTCATGGGGCACGATTATCTGGTCTCATCCGTTGCGGGACCCATTGCGACCGAGGGTGGAAAATTTGGCATTCCAATCAAAAGCCCCATTCGCTCTCCATGGAAAATCCTTCCGACAGTGCGGAAGGAGGCCATTCGGCCCATCAAGTCTGCACTGAACACAATCCCACCTAGGCCCTATCCCCATACCCCATGCATTTACCCGAGCTAGTCCCCCTGACACTAAGGGGCAATTTAGCATGACCAATCCACCTAACCCGCACATCTTTGGACACTGAGGGGCAATTTAGCATGGCCAATCCCCCTAACCTGCACATCTTTGGACACTAAGGGGCAATTTAGCATGGCCAATCCACCTAACCTACACATCTTTGGACACTAAGGGGCAATTTAGCATGGCCAATCCACCTAACCCGCACATCTTTGGACACTAAGGGGCAATTTAGCATGGCCAATCCACCTAACCGGCACATCTTTGGACACTAAGGGGCAATTTAGCATGGCCAATCCACCTAACCCGCACATCTTTGGACACTAAGGGGCAATTTAGCATGGCCAATCCACCTAACTCGCACATCTTTGGACACTAAGGGGCAATTTAGCATGGCCAATCCACCTAACCTACACATCTTTGGACACTAAGGGGCAATTTAGCATGGCCAATCCACCTAACCTACACATCTTTGGACACTAATGGCGAAGGAGGCCCGAAAATTGCGGCCAATAGATCCAACGAAGACTTGAAAAATCTAAATTGTAATTCAGGGGGAGGAGCTGGCCTAGTGGTATTATCGCCAGACTATTAATCCAGGAACTCAGCCAAAGTTCTGAGGACCCGGGTTGAAATCTTGCCACGGCAGATGGTGGGATTTGAATTCAATAAAAAATAACTGGAATTAAGAATCCACTGATGACCCATTGTCGGAAAAACCCATCTGGTTCACTCATGTTCCCTTCAGGGAAGGAAACCTGCTGTCCGGGCCCGGTCTGGCCTACATGTGACCCCAGAGCCACAGCCAATGTGGTTGACTCTCAACTGCCCTCCAAGGGCAACTAGTTTATTGCCCATCCCTAGTTGCCCTTGAGTTTAAACTAGATAGGTTGGGGGGAGGGGATCGAGACGAGGAGCCTGGGAGCGAGGAAGGGTTATAGACAGTGCAAGAGGGAGGATGGGCGGGGGATAGAGAAGGGGAGAGCTCAGACCAAAGGATTGAGATGTGTTTACTTTAATGCCAGGAGTATAGTGAATAAAGGGGATGAGCTCAGAGCGTGGATCGATGCCTGGAAGCGTGGTGTGGTGGCCATTACGGAGACTTGGATGTCTCAGGGACAGGACTGGATACTCCAGGTGCCGGGATTCAGATGTTTCAGGAAGGACAGGGAGGGAGGCAAGACAGGGGGTGGAGTGACACTGTTGATCAGGGATAGTGTCACAGCTGTAGAGAAGGTGTGTGCTGTGGAGGGATTGTCTACAGAGTCTCTGTGGGTGGAAGTTCGGAGTGGGAAGGGGCCAATCACTTTGCTGGGAGTTTTCTATAGGCCGCCCAATAGTAACAGGGAGGTGGAGGAGCAGATAGGGAAACAGATCCTGGAGAGATGCAGTAATAGCAGAGTTGTTGTGATGGGAGACTTTAATTTCCCAAACATAGATTGGAATATCCCTAGGGTAAGGGGATTGGATGGAGAGGAGTTCGTTAGGTGTGTTCAGGAGGGTTTCCTGACACAGCATGTGGACAAGCCTACAAGAGGAGAGGCTGTAGTTGATCTGATACTGACCAATGAACCTGGACAGGTGTCAGATCTCTCAGTGGGAGAGCATCTTGGGGATAGCGATCATAACTCTATCTCCTTTATGCTTGCATTGGAAAAAGAGAGGATCAGGCAAGCTAGGAAAGCGTTTATATGGAGTAAGGGGAAATATGAAGACATAAGGCAGCAAATTAGAGGAGTAAATTGGAAGGAGGTATTCTCGGGGAAATCTACTCAAGAGAGGTGGCAGTTTTTCAAGGAATGTCTGTCTAGAGTTCTACAGGACAACGTTCCGAGCAGACAGGGAGGAGCTGGTAGGTTAAAGGAACCGTGGTGCACGAAAGCTGTGCGGGACCTAGTCGCGAAGAAAAGGAAAGCGTACAAAAGGTTCAGAGAGCTTGGCGAAGATAGGGATCTAGATGAGTATATGGCTTGTAGAAAGGGACTAAAGAAGGAAATTAGGAGAGCCAGAAGGGGTCACGAGAAGGCCTTGGCTGGTAGGATTAAGGAAAACCCCAAGGCGTTCTATAAATATGTGAAAAGTAAAAGGATGAGACGTGAAGGAATAGGGCCTATAAAAGGTGAAGGCGGGAAAGTCTTTACGGAACCAGTAGAAATGGCAGAGGTGCTGAATGAGTATTTTGCCTCGGTTTTCACAGAGGAGAAGGACCTGGGTGGATGTACTGCGGGCTTGCGGTGGACTGAAAAGATTGAGTATGTGGCCTTTAGGAAAGAGGTTGTGCTGGAATCTTTGAATGGCATCAAGATAGATAAGTCGCCGGGTCCGGATGGGATGTACCCCAGGTTACTGTGGGAGGCGAGGGAAGGGATTGCAGAGCCTCCGGCGATGATCTTTGCGTCGTCGATGGAGACGGGAGAGGTGCCGGAGGATTGGAGGATTGCGGATGTAGTTCCTATTTTCAAGAAGGGGAATAGGGATAGCCCAGGAAATTACCGGCCAGTGAGTCTAACCTCAGTGGTTGGTAAGCTGATGGAGAAGATCCCGAGGGACAGGATTTATGAGCATTTAGAGAGGTTTAGTATGCTCAAGAATACTCAGCATGGCTTTGTCAAAGGCAGATCGTGCCTTACGAGCCTGGTGGAGTTCTTCGAAAATGTGACTAAACACATTGATGAAGAGAAAGCAGTAGATGTGGTTTATATGGATTTTAGCAAGGCGTTCGATAAGGTCCCCCATGCAAAGCTTCTAGAAAAAGTGAGAGGGCATGGGATCCAAGGGGCTGCTGCCCGGTGGATCCAGAACTGGCTTGCCCAAAGGAGGCAGAGAATGGGTATAGATGGGTCTTTTTCTAAATGGAGGTCGGTCACCAGTGGTGTGCCCCAGGGATCTGTTCTGGGATCCTTGCTGTTTGTCATTTTCATAAATGACCTGGATGAGGAAGTGGAGGGATGGGTTGGTAAGTTTGCTGACGACACGAAGGTTGGTGGGGTTGTGGATAGTCTGGAGGGATGTCAGAAGTTACAGAGGGACATAGATAGGATGCAAGACTGGGCGGAAAAGCGGCAGATGGACTTCAACCCAGATAAATGCGCAGTGGTCCATTTTGGCAGGTCAAAAGGGATGAAGGAGTACAATATTAAGGGAAAGACTCTTAGTACGGTAGAGGATCAGAAGGACCTTGGGGTCCGGGTCCATAGGACTCTGAAATCGGCCCCGCAGGTGGAGGAGGTGGTTAAGAAGGCGTATGGTGTGCTGGCCTTTATCAATCGAGGGATTGAGTTTTGGAGTCCGGGGATAATGATGCAACTATATAAGACCTCGTCAGACCCCACTTGGAGTACTGTGCTCAGTTCTGGTCGCCTCATTACAGGAAGGATGTGGAAATGATTGAAAGGGTGCAGAGGAGATTTACAAGGATGTTGCCTGGATTGAGTGGCATGCCTTATGAGGATAGGCTGAGAGAGCTCGGTCTTTTCTCCTTGGAGAGACGTAGGATGAGAGGAGACCTAATAGAGGTATATAAGATGTTGAGAGGCATAGATCGGGTGGACTCTCAGAGGCTTTTTCCCAGGGTGGAAATGTCTGCTACGAGAGGACACAGGTTTAAGGTGCTGGGGGGGTAGGTACAGGGGAGATGTTAGGGGTAAGCTTTTCACACAGAAGGTGGTGGGTGAGTGGAATCGGCTGCCGTCAGGGGTGGTGGAGGCGAACTCAATAGGGTCTTTTAAGAGACTCCTGGATGAGTACATGGGACTTAATAGGATGGAGGGTTATAGGTAGGCCTAGAAGGTAGGGATATGTTCGGCACAACTTGGGGGGCCGAAGGGCCTGTTTGTGCTGTAGTTTTTCTATGTTTCTAATAAATGCTGGCCAACCAGCGATGCCCATGTCCCATGAATGAGTAACAAAAAAAACACGTGAAGAATCTCTTGTAAGGGCAAAGATCCCTTTGGCAAATGTCTGGGTGTTGGACCCAACTCCCCTTCAATGTTCTAACGTAGCCGACTATCTTCAGGGTGGGCCTCTCTGCCATCTTGGAATGCCAATTCTATTCCTGCCCATCCAGAAAGAGGCCTTGTTTCCGCTGCTCCCTCAGATAGACAGCCAACACGGGGAGTATCCCATCATTGATGAATCTTTCCAGGGCCGACCTGGCAGAGTTAAACTCGTTTGCATCGTATGGGTACTGACGGATATCAATGTCGTCCTTGATGAGAAAGACCACATGGGCGCAGGCTATGCCTCCCAGGACCCCCATGTCGTACTGGAGGCAGAATCTATTTGGACCTCTCAGGTCCCCGCTCTTCAGCCGTGTGTTGAGCTTCTCGCCTCCAGCCTCGCTGGGAATCTGTAGCAAGAGAAGGACTTTTTCCTTTTGGATTGTGTAGAGCAAGCAGCACCTTGCTTGGAGAGCGCCATACTGCGGATGTTCCCGGTTGTGTACCAACTCCATACTATCTTCTATTTCCTTTGCCACTTGCGCTTGTTTGGCCGGGTCTTTGTCCGTCACTATCTTCCTCACTTGCTCAGCGAGCCACATCTCCTTGGCCCGTCTTTTCTCTCGTACCTCTCTCTCCACGTCGCGAACAGCCTTCTTCGTGGTGCCAATGGATTGACGGGAAGGTTTCGGGTGAAATCCGCGTTCCCCACCGTCATCACACATCTCACCCACCTCCCCTCCTCTGAGCTGGGTGTCCTCAAGGAGAGGGAAACTTCCCCCCAATCCCGAATCTTGGCTGGGATGTTTCATATCACGGAGGTCACCATCATTATCCAACTCCTTAGCCTCCTCCGAAGGGACCTTATCTTCGGTGAATCCTTGCAACTCCCCTCTTGAGACCAGAGATTCACTCCGCCAATTGTTGTCCTTTCTAGAATGTTCTTCCTCCTTCCCATCATACATTCGCACATCTGCGGCTAAGCTCCCGTTCCGCACCTCTGCCCTTTGACGTTTGCTTGTTTGACCCTGAGAGGTGTTCCCTTCAAATAAATATCTGGCCACAATTTCCAAAGGGAACTTTCCGTCTCTCCCTTTAGTCTGGGAGAGGTACTTCTTGAACGCCTGGTTGTTGATTATTTTCTGCGCATCTTTCGAGGTGATCAGAAACATCGTTTTCATCTTCCTTCTCTGAACGCTCTCCTCAATCGCCCTCACTTCCTGGATATGGACTTTCCTCTCCAGAGCCTGACACAGTGTTTCCATATTCTGTCTGGCGTAACGTTCCATGGCACAGAGACTCCATAGACCTGCGGGAAGGAGATGGATCAGTGCTTGGTCCTCTGCTCTTTGTGATTTTTATTAATGACTTAGAGGAGGGGGCTGAAGGGTGGATCAGTAAATTTGCTGATGACACCAAGATTGGTGGAGTAGTGGATGAGGTGGAGGGTTGTTGTAGGCTGCAAAGAGACATCGATAGGATGCGGAGCTGGGCTGAAAAATGGCAAATGGAGTTTAACCCTGATAAATGTGAGGTGATTCATTTTGGTAGGACTAATTTAAATGTGGATTACAGGGTCAAAGGTAAGGTTCTGAAGACTGTGGAGGAACAGAGAGATCTTGGGGTCCATATCCACAGATCTCTAAAGGTTGCCACCCGAGTGGATAGAGCTGTGAAGAAGGCCTATAGTGTGTTAGCTTTTATTAACAGGGGGTTGGAGTTTAAGAGCCGTGGGGTTATGCTGCAACTGTACAGGACCTTGGTGAGACCACATTTGGAATATTGTGTGCAGTTCTGGTCACCTCACTATAAGAAGGATGTGGAAGCGCTGGAAAGAGTGCAGAGGAGATTTACCAGGATGCTGCCTGGTTTGGAGGGTAGGTCTTATGAGGAGAGGTTGAGGGAGCTAGGGCTGTTCTCTCTGGAGCGGAGGAGGCTGAGGGGAGACTTAATAGAGGTTTATAAAATGATGAAGGGGATAGATAGAGTGAACGTTCAAAGACTATTTCCTCGGGTGGATGGAGCTATTACAAGGGGGCATAACTATAGGGTTCGTGGTGGGAGATACAGGAAGGATATCAGAGGTAGGTTCTTTACGCAGAGAGTGGTTGGGGTGTGGAATGAACTGCCTGCAGTGATAGTGGAGTCAGACACTTTAGGAACATTTAAGCGGTTATTGGATAGGCACATGGAGCACACCAGGATGATAGGGAGTGGGATAGCTTGATCTTGGTTTCAGATAAAGCTCGGCACAACATCGTGGGCCGAAGGGCCTTTTCTGTGCTGTACTGTTCTATGTTCTATGGATAAGAACGTAGGCTGTGAGAGTGCGCTCTGCTTTTAACACCATTTCTAATGTTCCTTAGAAAGCAGAATACCGCAGAATCGAACCTGGGTCCCTGGCGCTGTGAGGCAGCAGTGCTAACCACTGTGCCACCCCAGCAGTCCAGCAACGTGGCTCATGCACATTTGCTCGAATTTCATGAGTTCACCAGATATAGGAGCAGAATGAGGCCATTCGGCCCATCGAGTCTGCTCCGCCATGGCTGATATGCTCCACACCCCCATTTTCCTGCCTTCACCCCACAACCTTCCATGACCAGTTACAAATCCTGCGGTGAGTAACTCACCTCCTGACTCCCCCCAAAGCCTATCCACCATCTACAAGGACACAAGTCACAAGGCACAAGGGGCGGCACGGTAGCACAGTGGTTAGCACTGCTGTTTCACAGCTCCAGGGACCTGGGTTCGATTCCCGGCCTCGGGTCACTGTCTGTGTGGAGTTTGCACATTCTCCTCGTGTCTGCGTGGGTTTCTTCCGGGTGCTCCGGTTTCCTCCCACAGTCCAAAGATGTGTGTTGGTTAGGTTGGTTGGCCGTGCTAAAATTGCCTCTTAGTGTCCTGAGATGCGTAGGTTAGAGGGATTAGTGGGTGGGGCTATGGGGGTAGGGCCTGGGTGGGATTGTGTTCGGTGCAGACTCGATGGGCCGAATGGCCTCCTTCTGCACTGTCGGGATTCTACGATTATCTTGAATTGGTTGTTAGTGTGGCTATTAACGCACTCAGGATTATTCAGAAAGTGCTGCCCCATCACGGAATCACATCTAACGATGGAGATTTTGGGGTTTTGCCAGCTGGAATTGCTTAAATATTCTGTTACCGGCAACTAAAGGATCGTGCTGTCTGATTTGATCTGCCCACCAATCTTTTCCTTTTTAGTACCTACCCCAGGCGGAACAGGACGTGTCTTCCAGGTATTTTGCTTTCTTGCAAACTGAAAACCGAACAAAATGAACATCAAAGAAATTCATTCTTTTTCAGTCAACGATCTCAAGCTTGACAATATCTCGGGTTCCAAATTAGACACCAAACTAAATAGAATGGCCACTTTCTGCAGAGAATCAGCAAAGGAACAGGCCATTCGGCCCATCTGGTTCCTGTTGCTCCACATCTGAACTTAAGTAAAGTGGGAGTGAAAACAGTGTCACAATCTGTAGTTAGACAATAACTAAAATAAACATTTCTTCCTATGTAGCAGCACAGTCAAGTACTTTTCATCACGACTCCCTCACGCACATTTATTAACGACTAACTCTGCAATATTTGTTAAAATAATGTGTGATTAGCCAGGACAAAGCAGAAATTATTTCAAAAACAGCTTCCGGGAAGAGAAAGTGAATTTATCGTGTAAAGCAGATATCTAGTGAGAAAGGAGGAGAGAGATAGAGAGTCGAAGACAGAGAGAGAGGGACAAAGAGACAGACAGAGGGACAAAGAGAGAAAAAGAGAGAGGGAGAGAGAGGGGGGGAGGGGTGGCGGGGGGAGGCCAACAGTGAGAAAGAGAGAGGGAGAGAAAGAGAGAGAGAGATACAGAGAGAGAGAGAGAGAGATACAGAGAGAGAGAGAGAGAGACAGGGGGATAGACTGAGAGAGAGAGAGATACAGAGAGAGAGACTGAGAGAGAGAGAGAGACAGGGGGATAGACAGAGAGAGAGAGATACAGAGAGAGAGAGAGACAGAGAGAGAGAGAGACAGAGAGAGAGAGAGACAGAGAGAGAGAGAGACAGAGAGAGAGACAGGGGGATAGACTGAGAGAGAGAGAAAGACTGAAAGATAGAGAGATACAGAGAGAGAGAGACAGGGGGATAGACAGAGAGAGAGAGATACAGAGAGAGAGACTGAGAGAGAGAGAGAGACTGAGAGAGAGAGAGACTGAGAGAGAGAGAGACAGGGGGATAGACAGAGAGATACAGAGAGAGAGAGAGATACAGAGAGAGAGAGAGAGAGATACAGAGAGAGAGAGAGAGAGAGACAGGGGGATAGACTGAGAGAGAGATACAGAGAGAGAGACTGAGAGAGAGAGAGACAGGGGGATAGACAGAGAGAGAGAGATACAGAGAGAGAGAGAGACAGAGAGAGAGAGAGAGACAGAGAGAGAGAGAGACAGAGAGAGAGAGAGACAGAGAGAGAGACAGGGGGATAGACTGAGAGAGAGAGAAAGACTGAAAGATAGAGAGATACAGAGAGAGAGAGACAGGGGGATAGACAGAGAGAGAGAGATACAGAGAGAGAGACTGAGAGAGAGAGAGAGACTGAGAGAGAGAGAGACTGAGAGAGAGAGAGACAGGGGGATAGACAGAGAGATACAGAGAGAGAGACAGAGAGAGAGAGACAGGGGGATAGACTGAGAGAGAGAGAGAGAAATAGAAAGAGAGGCAGAGAGAGAGAGAGAGACAGGGGGATGGACACAGAGAGAGAGAGACAGGGAGAGAGAGAGAGACAGGGAGAGAGAGAAACAGAGAGAGAGAGAGAGACAGAGAGAGAGAGAGAGACAAAGAGAGAGAGAGAGACAGCGAGAGAGAGTGACAGAAGAGAAGAGGAAGACAGAGAGAGAGAGAGAGAGACAGAGAGAGAGAGCGAGGTACAGAGAGAGAGAGAAACAGAGAGAGAGAGATACTGGGAGGAGAAAGAGAGAGAAGGAACACAGACAGATGGTGATGAATAAAAATGATTACCTGGTTTATCAACCTCATCGCTTGCCCCATTCCCGATATTCCTTACTGGAAGGAAGAGACAGTTGAGAATGTTTTGGGTGAAGCAGTTTGGAAGCAGACCGGGAGTCCCGGATCAAAATTTTACATAATAATACTCTCAGATCATTGGGTGAAATCCGGAATATTCCTCCCTCTCTGCCGGACATTCCCACCTCCCCAGCGCATTGGACAGGGGAAGACATTCCCAATGTTAGAGCTTCGAATGAAAATTCCAAAGATCCCCCCCGGCCAATCCCTCCAGGTTTCGGATACCAACCTCAGCGAGTGTGAGGGGGGGAGGTCTCAGACCCTAGGGCACAAGGTGCGGGCATCAGCATGGCGTTCCCGAGGGCATTGGTGCCGTGGAATGCTACTCCAACAGGTCCGGCATGGGCTCAATGGGCCGAAGGGCCTCTTTCTGGGGCACTTTCGAGTTTATGAGAGGTGAACTTGTTGAAATGTAAGCGGGGGGGGGCGGTGAAACTCGACAGGGTGGATGCTGGGAGAATGTTTCCACCTCGTGGGGGATCCTCTAATGAGGGGGGACAATGTCCGAATAGGGGGTCTCCCATTGGACATACAAAGAACAAAGAAAAGTACAGCACAGGAACAGGCTGTAAGAGGGGAATAAAATGAGTTGAGCCTTGGAGACCAAGTCGAACTTCAAGAAAAGCTTTTATTCCACACGCCTGAGGGAGGGCTGGAGTCCGGCCTGAATTCCCAGGTTGCCTGTGAGTTCTCTCTGCCCATCGTAGATTGTTATACTGTTTTGAGTCGCAAACGTTTCCATTAGCATATTAATTCCTCGAGTTGGATACAAGATGGTTCTTCTAATCTCATTATGCAGACTGCATCGTTGAGTACAACTTTGTTAATCAGTTCTCTGGACAGTTCCGTTTACCTGATTATAATGTCAAAGCATTGTATTTGCCCAACCGATCCACAAAGATGTGTTAATCGCTCCCCCCTTCTGCTAAGTGATCATGTTTCCCAGAAGACTATGGCCTCCCTGGACTATATGGACTCTGGCTGTCTCAATGCTGGTTCTCCCATTGTCATGATAAATCGGAAAGATCTCCTGCACATCAGAAGTTGATAGCATGCGTTAATCTGTCAGCAGAGCAGGCCTCCAGCTGCCTGCGTTAACCCTTTCCTTTCCTCTGGTGAGGTCTGGCATTCTGGGCTTGCTCTATGTAGCCCTGTATTACACTGAAATTAACTAAAATATGAACGGACATATAAATTAAAAGACCCAATCCCTGATCATGCCCTGTAACACAGGCCCTTCGGCCCTCCAAGTCCGTGCTGATCATGATGCCCGCACTAAACTAAGAACAAAACCTTCTTCCCTTCCTGTCCGTATCCCTCTATGCCCTCCCTATTCATGTACCCATCTAGGTGTCTCTTAAGAGTCGCTAATGTGCCTGCTTCCACCACCTCCTCTGGCAGCGTGTTCCAGGCACTCACCACCCTTTCACCTTGAACCCGTGCCCCCTTGTGATTGACAGAATCTACAATGTGGAGATGCCAGCATTGGACTGGGTTGGGCACAGTAAGAATTCTCACAACACCAGGTTACCTTTTGGACTTTAACCAGGTGTTGTGAGACTCCTTACATACAATCTACGGCACGGAGACAGGCCCTTTGACCCAAACTGGTCCATGCCAACCAATATGCCCATCTAACCTAACCCCTGTGTCTGGCCCATATCCCTCTAAAGCTTTCTTATCCATGTATCGGGCCACACGGTGGCACAGCGGGTTAGCACTGTTACCTCTCAGCGCCAGGGACGCGGGTTCGATTCCTGGCTTGGGTCACTGTCTGTGTGGAGTTTGCACATCCTCCCCATGTCTGCGTGGGTTTCCTTCGGGGGGGGCTCCGGTTTCCTCCCACAGTCCGAAAGGGGTGCAGGTTAGGGTGCATTGGCCGTGCTAAATTGTCCCTTAGTGTCAGGGGGGACTAGCTAGGGTAAATGCATGGCGTTACGGGGATAGGGCCTGGGTGGGATTGTGGTTGGTGCAGACTCGATGGGCCGAATGGCCTCCTTCTGCACTGTAGGGATTCTATGTATCTGTCCCAGTGCCTTTTAAATGTTGTCCATGTCCCTGTCTCAACCACTTCCTCTGGCAACTCCTTCCACACACGTACCACCCTCTGTGTATAAAAGTTGTTCCGCAGGGTCCGATTAATTCTTTCCCCTCTTAACTCAAACCTCCGCCCTCCAGTTCTCGACTCCCCAACCCCGGGAAAAAGACTGAGTGCATTTACCCTATCCATGCCTCTCATGATCGGAAACACCTCTATAAGATCACCCCTCAGTCTCCCACGCTCCAAAGGAAAATGTCCTAGCCTGTCCAATCTCTGCCTATAACTCAGTTCCTTGAGTCCTGGCAACTTCCTTGCAATTCTCTTCTGCACTCTCTCCAGTTTAATAACATCTTTCCTATAGCAAGGCGACCAAAATTGAACTGGGGTGGCACAATGGTTAGCACTGCTGCCTCACAGCGCCAGGGACCAGGGTTCGATTCCTGGCTCGGGTCACTGTCTGTGCGGAGTTCACACATTCTCCCCGTGGGTGCTCCGGTTTCCCCCCACACTCCAAAGATGTGCTGGTTAGGTGGATTGGCCATGCTAAATTTCCCCTGAGTGTCCAAAGATGTGCTGGTTAGGTGGATTGGCCATGCTAAATTTCCCCTGAGTGTCCAAAGATGTGCTGGTGAGGTTAATTGGCCATGGTAAATTGTCCATCAGTATCAGGGGGATTAGCAGGGTAAATATGTGGGGTAACTGGGATAGGGCCTGGGTGAGATTGCAGTCAGTGCAGACTCAATGGGCCGAATGGCCTCCTTCTGCACTGCAGGGATTCTATGATTCTATGAATCCAATACTCCAGGTGTCATAAAGTCATAGAGGTTTACAACACGGAAACAGGTCCTTCGGCCCAACTTGTCCATGCCACCCTTTTTTTTAAATCCCGAAGCTAGTCCCAATTGCCTGCGTAAGGCCCATATCCCTCTATACCCATTTTACCCATGTAACTATCTAAATGCTTTTTAAAAGACAAAATTGTACCCGCCTCTACTACTACCTCTGGCAGCTTGTTCCAGACACTCACCACCCTCTGTGTGAAAAATTTCCCCCTCTGGACATTTTTGTATCTCTCCCCTCTCACCTTAAACCTATGCCCTCTCGTTTTAGACTCCCCTACCTTTGGGAAAAGATATTGACTATCTAGCTGATCTATGCCCCTCATTATTTTATAGACCTCTGAAAGATCACCCCCTCAGCCTTCTACCCTCCAGAGAAAAAAGTCCCAGTCTATCCAGCCTCTCCTTATAATTCACGCCATCAAGTCCTGGTAGCATCCTAGTAAATCTTTTCTGCGCTCTTTCTAGTTTAATAATATCCTTTCTATAATAGGGTGACCAGCACTGTACACAGTATTCCAAGTGTGACCTTACCAATGACTTGTACAACTTCAACAAGACGTCCCAACTCCTGTATTCAATGTTCTGACCAATGAAACCAAGCATGCCGAATGCCTTCTTCACCACTCTGTCCACCTGTGACTCCACTTTCAAGGAGCTATGAACCTGTACCCCTAGATCTCTTTGTTCTGTAACTCTCCCCAACGCCCTACCATTAACTGAGTACATAAGAACATAAGAACTAGAAGCAGGAGTAGGCCATCTGGCCCCTCGAGCCTGCTCCGCCATTCAATAAGATCATGGCTGATCTTTTTGTGGACTCAGCTCCACTTACCCACCCGCTCACCATAACCTTTAATTCCCTTACTGTTCAAAACTGTATCTATCCTTGCCTTAAAAACATTCAATGAGGTAGCCTCAACTGCTTCACTGGGCAGGGAATTCCACAGATTCACAACCCTTTGTGTGAAGAAGTTCCTCCTCAACTCAGTCCTAAATCTGCTTCCCCTTATTTTGAAGCCATTCCCCAAGTTCTAGTTTCACCTGCCAGTAGAAACAACTTCCCTGCTTCTATCTTATCTCTTCCCTTCATCATCTTATATGTTTCTGTAAGATCTCCCCTCATTCTTCTGAATTCCAATGAGTATAACCCCAGTCTACTCAGTCTCTCCTCATAAGCCAATCCTCTCAACTCCGGAATAAACCAAGTGAATCTCCTCTGCAGCTCCTGCAGTGCCGGTATATGCATGGCCAATCCACCTAACCTGCACATCTTTGGACACGAAGGGACAATTTAGCATGGCCAATCCACCTAACCTGCACATCTTTGGACACGAAGGGACAATTTAGCATGGCCAATCCACCTAACCTGCACATCTTTGGACACTAAGGGACAATTTAGCATGGCCAATCCACCTAATCTGCACATCTTTGGACACTAAGGGACAATTTAGCATGGCCAATCCACCTAACCTGAACATCTTTGGACACTAAGGGACAATTTAGCATGGCCAATCCACCTAATCTGCACATCTTTGGACACTAAGGGACAATTTAGCATGGCCAATCCACCTAACCTGAACATCTTTGGACACTAAGGGACAATTTAGCATGGCCAATCCACCTAATCTGCACATCTTTGGACACTAAGGGACAATTTAGCATGGCCAATCCACCTAATCTGCACATCTTTGGACACTAAGGGACAATTTAGCATGGCCAATCCACCTCACCTGAACATCTTTGGACACTAAGGGACAATTTAGCATGGCCAATCCCCCTAACCTGCACATCTTTGGACACTAAGGGACAATTCAGCGTGGCCAATCCACCCAACCTGCACATCTTTCGGACTGTGGGGGGAAACCAGAGCACGCAGAGGAAACCCACGCAGACACGGAGAGGGCATGTGAAGTCCATACAGACAGTGATGCAAGCCGGGAATTGAACCTGGGTCCCTGGTGCTTTGAGGCAACAATGCTAACCACTGTAGTCTAGGCTTCAAGTTACCCGACACTTACTGTGTTCCAAATCCGTGGCTATGTTTTTGGAAACCTGTCTTTCGTTAATATCCTCCAGGACCTGTATTACCACCCCAGCCGCATCCTCTTCAGTGTAGTGCTTAATGATGCGGTCGACAATATCAGACGTGTCACGGCCTTCAATGCGTCTGTATCTAATTGGGGAAATGCCCTTAAAATTGGACTCGCAGAGTTTGTGAATAAATGCCTTCTGCTCCGATAGATCATTCAACGCATCCGTGAGGGCATCTCGGACAGTCCGTACCATCGTGGGACACACGGGATCTGATAGGGTAAAAATAAGCAGAATGTCTTACATTTCCATAGCACCTTTGCAAGGCATCCCAAAGTTCATAGAATCCCCACAGTGCAGAAGGAGTCCATTCGGCCCCTCTGTCTCTCACTCACTCTCTCTCTCTCTCAGGCCCTATCCCCATCACCCCATGCGTTTACCCTAGATAGTCCCCCTGACACGAAGGGGCAATTTAGCATGGCCAATCCACCGAACCCGCACATCTTTGGACACTAAGGGGCAATTTAGCATGGCCAATCCACCGAACCTGCACATCTTTGGACACTAAGGGGCAATTTAGCATGGCCAATCCACCTAACCTGCACATCTTTGTACACTAAGGGACAATTTAGCATGGCCAGTCCACCAAACCTGCACATCTTTGTACACTAAGGGGCAATTTAGCATGGCCAATCCACCGAACCTGCACATCTTTGGACACTAAGGGGCAATTTAGCATGGCCAATCCACCTAACCTGCACATCTTTGTACACTAAGGGGCAATTTAGCATGGCCAGTCCACCAAACCTGCACATCTTTGTACACTAAGGGGCAATTTAGCATGGCCAATCCACCGAACCTGCACATCTTTGTACACTAAGGGGCAATTTAGCATGGCCAATCCACCTAACCCACACATCTTTGTACACTAAGGGGCAATTTAGCATGGCCAATCCACCTAACCCGCACATCTTTGGACACTAAGGGGCAATTTAGCATGGCCAATCCACCTAACCTACACATCTTTGGACACGAAGGGGCAATTTATCATGTCCAATACACCTAACCTCCAAAGCTTTGAAGTGTGGGAGGAGGGTAACTGGGTAACAGTGAGGAAGGAGAAAGCTCGGGTGATGGTGAGCACCCCGGTGGATGTGCCCCTTAATAATAAGTACTCCTGTCTGAGTACTACTGGGGTGGACAGCCCACCTGGGGGAAGCAGCGGTGGCAGTGTCTCTGGAGCTGAGCCTGGCCCAGTAGTGCAAAGGGGTAAGGAAAGGAGGGTAGTGCTAATTGGGGACTCTACGGTGAGAGGGTCAGATAGGCGTTTTTGCGGACACAGACGGGACTCTCGGATGGTGGTTTGCCTCCCTGGTGCAGGGGTCCGGGATGTCTCTGGTCGAGTCCCAGAAATCCTGAAGGGGGAGGGAGAGGAGCCCAAGGTCGTGATGCATATAGGTACTGCTGACATCGGTAGGAAGAGGGAAGGGGTCATGAAAAGAGAATATAGGGAGTTGGGTAGACAGCTGAGAAAGAGGAATGCAAAGGTAGTAATCTCGGGATTGCTGCCTGTGCCGCGGGAGAGTGAGAACAGGAATCGGTGGAGAATTAATGCGTGGCTGAGGGACTGGAGCAAGGGACAAGGATTTGGGTACTTGGATCATTGGGACCTCTTTAGGGGCAGGTGTGACCTGTTTAAAAAAGACGGGTGGCACTTGAATCCCAGGGGGACCAATATCCTGGCGGGAAGGTTGGCTAAGGCTACTGGAGAGACTTTAAACTAGAAAGGTTGGGGGGAGGGAATCGAAATGAGGGGACTGAGAGCGAGGAGGTTAGCTCGCAAATAGATAAGGAATGTAGACAGGGTAAGAGGGAGGTTAGACGAGTGAGGGAGAAGGGAAGTGCTCAGGCTGAAGGTCTGAGATGTGTCTATTTTAATGCCAGGAGTGTAGTGAATAAAGTGGATGAGCTTGGAGCGTGGATTGCTGCTTCGAATTGTGATGTGGTGGCCATTACGGAGACTTGGATGTCTCAGGGACAGGACTGGGTGCTTCAGGTGCCAGGTTTTAGATGTTTCAGGAAGGACAGGGAGGGAGGCAAGAGAGGGGGGGGAGTGGCACTGTTGATCAGGGATAGTGTCACGGCTGTAGAGAAGGTGGACGCCGTGGAGGGACTGACTACGGAATCTCTGTGGGTGGAGGTTAGGAATAGGAAGGGGTCGGTAACTTTGCTGGGTGTTTTCTATAGGCCGCCCAATAGTAACAGAGATGTTGAGGAGCAGATGGGGAAACAGATCCTGGAGAGATGTAGGAATAACAGAGTTGTCGTGATGGGAGATTTTAATTTCCCAAACATAGATTGGAATATCCCTAGGGCTAGGGGTTTGGATGGAGAGGAGTTTGTTAGGTGTGTCCAGGAGAGTTTCCTGACACAGTATGTGGATAAGCCTACTAGAGGAGAGGCTGTTCTTGATCTGGTGCTGGCTAATGAACCTGGACAGGTGGAGGATCTCTCGGTGGGTGAACATCTTGGGGATAGCGATCATAATTCTATCTCCTTCACGATAGCATTGGAAAGAGATAGGGTCAGGCAGGCTAGGAAAGTGTTTCTCTGGAGTAAAGGGAAATACAGTGTCATCAGGGAGGAAATTAGACGGGTAAATTGGAAGGAGGCATTCTTGGGGAAAAGTACCGAAGGAAAGTGGAGGATTTTCAAGGAATGTTTGTCTGGAGCTCTGCATGACAACGTTCCGATGAGACAGGGGGGTGTTGGTAGGGTACGGGAACCGTGGTGCACGAAGGTTGTGATGAACCTGGTAAATAAGAAAAGAGAGGCGTACAGAAGGTTCAGAGAGCTAGGAGGTGTTAAGGATTTAGAGGAGTATACGCGATGTAGGAAGGAGCTTAAGAAGGAAATTAGGAGAGCGAGAAGGGGTCATGAGAAGACCTTGGCGGGTAAGATTAAGGAGAATCCCAAGGCTTTCTACAAATATGTCAAGAGTAAAAGGATGAGATGTGAAGGCATAGGACCCTTAAAAGGTGAAGGGGGAAAAGTTTGTGCGGAACCGTTAGAAATGGCGGAGGTGCTTAATGAATACTTTACCTCGGTATTCACGGTGGAAAGGGATCTGGGTGGTTGTACTGCTGGATTGCGGAGGACAGAAAGGATCGAGCATGTGGACATAAAGAAAGAGGATGTGTTGGAACTATTGAATGGCATCAAGGTTGGTAAGTCGCCGGGACCGGATGGGATGTACCCCAGGTTACTGTGGGAGGCGAGGGAGGAGATTGCGGAGCCTTTGGCGATGATCTTTGCATCGTCGATGGAGACGGGAGAGGTTCCGGAGGATTGGAGGATTGCGGATGTGGTCCCTATATTCAAGAAAGGGAACAGGGACAGCCCGGGAAATTACCGACCGGTGAGTCTAACCTCAGTGGTTGGTAAGTTGATGGAGAGGATCCTGAGAGACAGGATTTATGATCATCTAGAGAAGTTTAGTATGATCAAAAGTAGTCAGCACGGCTTTGTCAGGGGCAGGTCGTGCCTTACGAGCCTGGTTGAGTTCTTTGAAAATGTGACCAAGCACATTGACGAAGGAAGAGCGGTGGATGTGGTCTATATGGACTTCAGCAAAGCGTTCGATAAGGTCCCCCATGCAAGACTTCTTGAGAAAGTGAGAGGGCATGGGATCCAAGGGGCTGTTGCCTTGTGGATCCAGAACTGGCTTGCCTGCAGAAGGCAGAGAGTGGCTGTGGAGGGGTCTTTCTCTGCATGGAGGTCAGTGACCAGTGGAGTGCCCCAGGGATCTGTTCTGGGACCCTTGCTGTTTGTCATTTTCATAAATGACCTGGATGAGGAAGTGGAGGGATGGGTTGGTAAGTTTGCTGACGACACCAAGGTAGGTGGTGTTGTGGATAGTTTGGAGGGATGTCAGAAGTTGCAGCGAGACATAGATAGAATGCAAGACTGGGCGGAGAAGTGGCAGATGGACTTCAACCCGGATAAGTGTGTAGTGATCCATTTTGGCAGATCCAATGGGATGGAGCAGCAGTATAAAATGAAGGGTACCATTCTTAGCAGTGTAGAGGATCAGAAGGACCTTGGGGTCCGGGTCCATAGGACTCTTAAATCGGCCTCGCAGGTGGAGGATGCGGTCAAGAAGGCGTATGGCGTACTAGCCTTCATTAATCGAGGGATTGAGTTTAGGAGTCGGGAGATAATGCTGCAGCTTTATAGGACCCTGGTTAGACCCCACTTGGAGTACTGCGCGCAGTTCTGGTCACCTCATTACAGGAAAGATGTTGAAGCCATTGAAAGGGTGCAGAGGAGATTTACAAGGATGTTGCCTGGATTGGGGGGCATGCCTTATGAGGATAGGTTGAGGGAGCTTGGTCTCTTCTCCCTGGAGAGACGAAGGATGAGAGGTGACCTGATAGAGGTTTACAAGATGTTGAGGGGTCTGGATAGGGTGGACTCTCAGAGGCTATTTCCAAGGGCTGAAATGGTTGCTACGAGAGGACACAGGTTTAAGGTGCTGGGGGGTAGGTACAGGGGGGATGTCAGGGGTAAGTTTTTCACTCAGAGGGTGGTGGGTGAGTGGAATCGGCTGACGTCGGTGGTGGTGGAGGCAAACTCGTTGGGGTCTTTTAAGAGACTTCTGGATGAGTACATGGGATTTAATGGGATTGAGGGCTATAGATAGGCCTAGAGGTGGGGATGTGATCGGCGCAACTTGTGGGCCGAAGGGCCTGTTTGTGCTGTGACTTTCTATGTTCTATGTTCTATGAAACTGGAGCACCTGGAGGAAACCCACGCAGACACGGAGAGGGCATGTGAAGTCCATACAGACAGTGATGCAAGCCGGGAATTGAACCTGGGTCCCTGGTGCTTTGAGGCAACAATGCTAACCACTGTAGTCTAGGCTTCAAGTTACCCGACACTTACTGTGTTCCAAATCCGTGGCTAAGTTTTTGGAAACCTGTCTTTCGTTAATATCCTCCAGGACCTGTATTACCACCCCAGCCGCATCCTCTTCAGTGTAGTGCTTAATGATGCGGTCGACAATATCAGACGTGTCACGGCCTTCAATGCACCTGTATCTAATTGGGGAAATGCCCTTAAAATTGGACTCGCAGAGTTTGTGAATAAATGCCTTCTGCTCCGATAGATCATTCAACGCATCAGTGAGGGCATCTCGGACAGTCCGTACCATCGTGGGACACACGGGATCTGATAGGGTAAAAATAAGCAGAATGTCTTACATTTCCATAGCACCTTTGCAAGGCATCCCAAAGTTCATAGAATCCCCACAGTGCAGAAGGAGTCCATTCGGCCCCTCTGTCTCTCACTCACTCTCTCTCTCTCTCAGGCCCTATCCCCATCACCCCATGCATTTACCCTAGCTAGTCCCCCTGACACGAAGGGGCAATTTAGCATGGCCAATCCACCGAACCTGCACATCTTTGGACACTAAGGGGCAATTTAGCATGGCCAGTCCACCAAACCTGCACATCTTTGTACACTAAGGGGCAATTTAGCATGGCCAATCCACCGAACCTGCACATCTTTGTACACTAAGGGGCAATTTAGCATGGCCAATCCACCTAACCTACACATCTTTGGACACGAAGGGGCAATTTATCATGTCCAATACACCTAACCTCCAAAGCTTTGAAGTGTGGGAGGAAACTGGAGCACCCGGAGGAAACCCACGCAGACACGGGGAGAACGTGCAGACTCCACACAGACAGTGACCCAAGCCAGGAATTGAACCTGGGTCCCTGTCGCGGTGAGGCAGCAACGCTAACCACCGTGCCACCATTCCCCACAGGCAGAAAATTACTCTTTCAAATTTTATTTTATTCATTCATGGGCTATAGATTACAAAAGCAGGGAGGTCACGATGGAGTTGTATAGAACATTGGTGAGGCCTCAGCTGGAGTACTGTGTGCAGTTCTGGTCGCCACATTATAGGAAGGATGTGAACGCACTTATCTGATCTGATTGATTATTGTCACATGTATTGGGATTGTAAGGGGAAAATACAAGGGGGGCACACTTTAAAATGGCAGCACAAGAAAGCACACTCTGAAATGGCTGCCTGGCACACACAGGGTTAACTGGGAAAGAAGCCAGAAAAACAGCCACAGGCTCCCGCTTTTCAGAAATAACGTCAAGCCAGAATCCTGACAGACAAACCACTTACAAAGTACAGACAGTGACTCATAGCAAACAAACACCTCAGGAAGCCAAAGCCAAGGGTCGAAACATCTTTCAGATAAGGAAACCCCTTAACAAAGAGTTTAGATTAATGCTAGAGGAAGGCGGGAAATATGAATACGAGGGAACCGATTAGCACCCGCACAAGACGAAACTAGCCATTGATAGACCCATTCATAAAATGCTAAATGTCTATACCTGTTTGTATTCTTGTAAATATGGGGAAATGTACCCATTCATGAAATGTTAAATACTTGTAAATGTGATAATCTTCGAATCACCGGTCTACCCATTGTGTAAAGGGTATAAAATTGAACCGCTCCCGGTATACAATTGAGAAAAAGTGTTCTATGAACATAGCGCTTTTCTCCACGGAGCTCCGTTTAATAAATCGTATTTTCTGACTCTCGAAGTCTGACTACTGGTGGATTTTTTCCCACAACAATTGGCGTAGTCGGCAGGATCCTATTACTGGTGAGATCGATTGGCCACGGTCGCAACCGGGGTAGAGATCGCGGAATCTGTGACAGTCAGACTGGATCAGGAAATACGGTTTACAAGGGGGAAACATTTGTACTGTTTATTTGTGATAATATTTGTTATAGTGATAAGTACTAACTGCTGATAGGAATAAGAATTACTGTGATTTGTGCTGATCAACAAAAGGACAAGGTAGTGCCTGTCTCAAAACCTCTGCCTTAGACTGGCTATTAAGAGCAGAAATCTGCCACGTGAAGGTCAGGAATTGAAGTGAGTGAGAGACACCAAGGGCACTAAAGGATTGTGAAGCACAAAAGGGCAGAAGTCGGTTTAACATCACCCTCTGTAGTGGCGAACAGACGCAGAGGTGCCAGCTGATTGCATGAAAGTTATTGAAAAGTTGGAAACTGTACTGTCAATGTGGTGAAAAGCGGGGCGGAACAGGAGTTTGATCAACTCTGACCTAAACCGAAATCCGGTGGAGAAGCACATTGCCGAAGTGGTAATCGTGGAAGCCGTGAGTATAACTTAAAACCCTGTAACGGCAGTAAAACTCGGTGTGAGAATAGCAATAGTGGCCGAGGGTAGTGAAGTCCCTACAGTAGTTAGCACACTTTGCTAAGAGTAGTAATAGTGGCCGGGGGTAGTGAAGTCCCTACGGTAGTTAGCACACTTTGCTAAGAGTAGTAATAGTGGCCGGGGGTAGTGAAGTCCCTACGGTAGTTAGCACACTTTGCTAAGAGTAGTAATAGTGGCCGGGGGTAGTGAAGTCCCTACGGTAGTTAGCACACTTTGCTAAGAGTAGTAATAGTGGCCGGGGGTAGTGAAGTCCCTACGGTAGTTAGCACACTTTACTAAAGTATAATCGTGGCCGGGGTTAGTGAAATCTGCGAAATGGCAGATAGTGAAGTTAAAAGGGGATCTGCAGGTTCCCTGATTGAAATCTACATGACAGACAGGAAGGAGTTAATAAAGAGAATGCAAAAGGATGGCTGGGATACTTCTCAAACCTTAGAGCAGCAGAGAAAGTGGATAAAGTAAAAAGAAACAGAACAAAGAAAATAGGAATAATGTTAACACATCAGTTAGCAGGTCTAATTGAACAAACAATTGCCTCTACAAGGAAATGGAGAGAGGACAAAGAAAGAATTAGAGAACTAGAATCCCAAGTGAGGGAATTGGAAAAACGAAATCAGGTTTTAGAAAGGCAAGGGGGAGGAGAAACTGATCCTCTACCTTCTTATGAGTCTACCCAGCAAGGGCCAACGGCACCCTCAGGAGAGTGGGAACAGCTGGAACATAACTTAGCGCCCATAACTAGAGGGGGGACCGCAGCGCGACCCAAGGCAAATTATAAACCCTTTACCCCAGGGGAAAGACAGCAGATAATGGCTTCCCTGGGCAAATTACAAACCAGAAGCGCGAACACCACATTCTGGGAGGAATTAGACACAATCTGGGTAGGACATCAATTACACCTAAGAGACATACACCAACTGGTCAGGGCAGCCTGTCCAGCGGATAAATGGAGACAGGTAGTAGGTGGACCCGCTTCCCCTATAGCGCAGGATTATAGTGGGGGACGGTGGACACATGTAATCCCCCTAACAGCAGAAATAGATACCCAACAACCACCCTTCTTACGGTTTAAGGAAGAAATTCAGAGGGTCTTAGGGAATGCCCCCACTAATTGGAGCAGAATCACCACCACAAAGCAGCTTAAAGGGGAAGGAGCCTCTGAGTACGGGGAACGATTGTTCCGAATATACCAAGAGTGCTCAGGACAAGTGGACCCAGGGCGAGGAGATCGAGCATTCATCCAAGCTTTTAAGGATGGACTCTCTAATGCCCACCAGATCATCCTAAAAATGGGAGTGATCATGTCCCAAAATTACGATGAGCTGGTGGAGTGGGCTGGCGGCGTCCCAGCGGAAGAGAAACCACAGGCAAGAGCAAGGTTAGAAAGGGTAGCAGCCGACAGTAATGAGAGTGAAACAAAACCCAGATTGATTTGCCACAATTGTGGGCGACAGGGGCACTTTGCGAGGGATTGCGGGACTCCACGGAGAAAGAGCAAAACTAGGAACAGTGGTAAGCATTGCAGCCACTGTAAAAGACACGGACATACGGAAGCCGTATGTTGGCATAAGCATGGGAGACCCCCAGCCCAATCCACGTCCCCAGCTGAACCCCAGGAACAAAAGGACACCCAGGGTCAGCAAGATTGACGGTCTGCAGCCCCCGTCCACAAGGGTAAAAAGGAGGGAAGGATTTATGTGTCAGCACTGGTAGGGGGCAGACAATGCGAGATGCTAGTGGACACAGGGGCATCCATATCCGTTACCGATCTACCCTTACCCACTACGAATAAAATGATTTATCTGACCGGGATAGGAGGGAACAAAACCCCCGCCTACCTTAGCGAGACCACGTTAGTAGAAATAAACAATCTATATATCCCAATGAAGTTCTATGTGTGCAGAAATAACGAGGGAACCATAATGGGGAATGATTTAATGAAAGAATATGAGATCTTGATAGATTGTGGGAAGGGAGAATTGATTTGGCCAAGACAGGACGGTCGAAAAATTAAAATAGGGAAACTCACAAGCCACCTCGAGGCCATTAAGGTGGCCACAGTCACCACCAGAAAATGGGAGTTAGAGACAGGAGTGTTCGGAGCCATTTGTGCTTCCGTTCCCGGAGTATGGGCTGAGACAAAGTTAGATACCGGGTTAACCAAAACAGACCCAATAAAGGTACCGGGACCAGAGCATAAGCCACACAGGCAGTACCCAATTAAACCAGAAGCAGAGAAAGCTGTAGTAGAGATTGTGAAAGGGTTAGTGAAAAAGGGGATCCTGAGAGAAGCCACGAGCACCACTAACTCTCCAACATGGCCAGTGAGTAAACCTGACGGGAGCTATAGGCTCACGATAGATTACACTGGACTTAATAAAGTCACGTCCAAACTGCACCCCATTGTAGCAAGCCCTTCGACAATCCTGAATGGACTGTCACAGGAGCATAAAATATTTACAGTACTGGACATAGCTAATGGATTCTGGTCCTTACCCTTGGACCCTGAATCCCAAGACAAATTTGCATTTACAGTAGGGGACAAGCAGTACACCTGGACCCGTTTACCACAGGGATTCCACAACAGCCCCGCTATATTCCATTGAGTGATGAGTGACATCCTAAATAGGGTAGAACTGCCAGAGGGTAACACGACCTTACAATATGTAGACGACATCCTAATAGCTTCAGAGTCCAAGTCAGGACATCAAGAAGCCCTATACCTAGTACTGAGCGAATTAAAAGCCGCAGGGTTAAAAGTCAGCCCCAAAAAGGCGCAGATCGGGAAGTCCCAGGTCCTATACCTAGGGCACCTTATATCCGAAGGACTTAAAGAAATGCCGGCGGACAGGAAAGAGGCAATACAACAGATGCCGCGGCCGGTTAATATAAGAGGGGTTAGAAAGGTGCTAGGACTATTCAACTACAGTCGGAGTTTCATCCCAGGGTTCACAAAACTCGCAGAACCCATACAAAGACTCGTTAAAGGGGGGAAGCCAGCTTTAGACCCCGTAGAGTGGGGACCCGAGCAAGAAGAAGCTTACACTAAATTAAAAACAGAACTAATATCAGCCCCCG
>NW_027591955.1:0-45000 GCF_964213995.1 Mustelus asterias
GCACAGGTACAAAACGGGGTTAGATACAGAGTAAAGCTCCCTCTACACTGCCCCCATCAAACACTCCCAGGACAGGTACATCACGGGGTTAGATACAGAGTAAAGCTCCCTCCACACTGTCCCCATCAAACACTCCCAGGACAGGTACAGCACGGGGTTAGATACAGAGTAAAGCTCCCTCTACACTGTCCCCATCAAACACTCCCAGGACAGGTACAGCACGGGGTTAGATACAGAGTAAAGCTCCCTCTACACTGTCCCCATCAAACACTCCCAGGACAGGTACAGCACGGGGTTAGATACAGAGTAAAGCTCCCTCTACACTGTCCCCATCAAATCTCCCAGCACAGGTACAGCACGGGGTGAGATACAGAGTAAAGCTCCCTCTACACTGTCCCCATCAAATCTCCCAGCACAGTTACAGCACGGGGTTAGATACAGAGTAAAGCTCCCTCTACACTGTCCCCATCAAACACTCCCAGGACAGGTACAGCACGGGGTTAGATACAGTGTAAAGCTCCCTCTACACTGTCCCCCATCAAACACTCCCAGGACAGGTACAGCACGGGGTTAGATACAGAGTAAAGCTCCTTCTACACTGTCCCCCATCAAACACTCCCAGGACAGGTACAGCACGGGGTTAGATACAGAGTAAAGCTCCCTCCACACTGTCCCCATCAAACACTCCCAGGACAGGTACAGCACGGGGTTAGATACAGAGTAAAGCTCCCTCTACACTGTCCCCATCAAACACTCCCAGCACAGGGACAGCACGGGGTTAGATACAGAGTAAAGCTCCTCTACACTGTCCCCCATCAAACACTCCCAGGACAGGTACAGCACGGGGTTAGATACAGAGTAAAGCTCCCTCTACACTGTCCCCATCAAACACTCCCAGGACAGGGACAGCACGAGGTTAGATACAGAGTAAAGCTCCCTCTACACTGTCCCCATCAAACACTCCCAGGACAGGGACAGCACGGGGTTAGATACAGAGTAAAGCTCCTCTACACTGTCCCCATCAAACACTCCCAGCACAGGGACAGCACGGGGTTAGATACAGAGTAAAGCTCCCTCTACACTGTCCCCATCAAATCTCCCAGCACAGGTACAAAACGGGGTTAGATACAGAGTAAAGCTCCCTCTACACTGCCCCCATCAAACACTCCCAGGACAGGTACAGCACGGGGTTAGATACAGAGTAAAGCTCCCTCCACACTGTCCCCATCAAACACTCCCAGGACAGGTACAGCACGGGGTTAGATACAGAGTAAAGCTCCCTCTACACTGTCCCCATCAAATCTCCCAGGACAGGTACAGCACGGGGTTAGATACAGAGTAAAGCACCCTCTACACTGTCCCCATCAAATCTCCCAGGACAGGTACAGCACGGGGTTAGATACAGAGTAAAGCTCCCTCTGCACTGTCCCCATCAAACACTCCCAGGACAGGTACAGCACGGGGTTAGATACAGAGTAAAGCTCCCTCTACACTGTCCCCATCAAACACTCCCAGGACAGGTACAGCACGGGGTTAGATACAGAGTAAAGCTCCCTCTACACTGTCCCCATCAAATCTCCCAGCACAGGTACAGCACGGGGTGAGATACAGAGTAAAGCTCCCTCTACACTGTCCCCATCAAATCTCCCAGCACAGTTACAGCACGGGGTTAGATCCAGAGTAAAGCTCCCTCTACACTGTCCCCATCAAACACTCCCAGGACAGGTACAGCACGGGGTTAGATACAGTGTAAAGCTCCCTCTACACTGTCCCCCATCAAACACTCCCAGGACAGGTACAGCACGGGGTTAGATACAGAGTAAAGCTCCTTCTACACTGTCCCCCATCAAACACTCCCAGGACAGGTACAGCACGGGGTTACATACAGAGTAAAGCTCTCTCTACACTATCCCCATCAAACACTCCCAGGACTGGTACAGCTCCAGGTTAGATACAGAGTAAAGCTCCCTCTACACTGTCCCCATCAAACACTCCCAGGACAGGTACAGCACGGGGTTAGATACAGAGTAAAGCTCCCTCTACACTGTCCCCATCAAACACTCCCAGGACGGGTACAGCACGGGGTTAGATACAGAGTAAAGCTCCCTCTACACTGTCCCCATCAAACACTCCCAGGACAGGTACAGCACGGGGTTCGACACAGACTGATATGTACTTGCCCTGAGGCCACCAGCCAGATTGGAGGCCTGACCCACTCTCCAGGGGGGGGGATTCCTCGAGCATTACGGAGCTCCCCAGGGAGTGAAACCTCTCTCCCTTCCCCCCGCCCCCGCTCCCCGTCCCCACCGGGGGTCCTGATTGAGGTAGTGAGTGGCAGAGGTTACATCTGGTTTGTATCAGAGGACTGGAGCATGCAATCAGCAGGAGGGCTGGATTCAAGGCCAAGTCCCGGATTTAGGCTTTTGGGCCTAGTGCCATTGGCAAACATGCCTGGCACATCTTGGAGCAGGAGAAGGATTGGGTAATGCCCAGTGTCGGGTGGGTGGGAGTGGAACGCGTATCCCATGGGGGAAGGGGGAGCGAACATGGCTGAGTAACGTCTGTCCCCCCCGGGGGGAAGCAGCCTCCCGCTTTGGCCAATAGCCCACGTCCAAGAATCCAGCCTTCTCTGCAAAGCCTCTCCGGTGTCCGTGCATCCGGACAAATCCAGGAATGCCTAATTTCATGGGATTGGCGACAGCTTAAACTGCAGGAGGATGGAGAGGGGGGGAGGGGAAGGGGGCGGGGCTCTGTTGATTGGTCATCTGCTCCCTTCTGATTGGCCGAGGTCATTCCCAACGCGACGAAGACCTGGGGTTGCAGGCTCGCACCCCTTGACGGAGGACGGGAACGCTCCGTGCGGGGACGTACAGACACCTCGGGCGCGCATAAATGAGCCGCGCCCTGGAACTCGACCTCTTGTTGGGGAACCATGTTCAGCGTCACCATTGGCGCGCTCAGGATTGTCCATCAAGTGCTGCCTCAGCGGATTGTTTGGTGTAGGGTTTTTTTTGTGAGCGCAGGCTGGTTAAGTACGGGCTTAAACAACTGAAGGAATGTGCCCTATGATTCGATGAGTCCAATTGTTGAGACCTACAACCTGGCATTGAGCTGGCAGTGATATTTACCCGCTCAGTGGTGTGTGCGTGCGTGCCTTTCTCTTGAACCTCGCCCCGTGTCCTTTTTATGTTTGCGATGGCGCGCGTTTCGGGTGGCGGGGATTGCATGACCAAGTCGCCGCTGGGTTTCTCTTCTAACACCGTTCTTTTCTCTCTTTTTCTGCCTTCAGAGACCAGGCCCCACCCGCCCTCCCTCGCTGGAGACGAGAGGAACCGTGGACCCCGTCGCTAACACCACCCACCTGACTCCTCTACCCGCTCCCCCCGCCCCCTCAAGAATTTCCACATTACGGGGGAACTGCCCTCCCCACCCCTCCGTCACCTCCCCCGTCACCTCCCCCACACACATCTGCGAATGCCAGCCTGCACAGGACTCCTGCGGCATCTGGGCCTGGAATCCGAGCCCTGGGCCTCATTAGAGCAGCTAGGCCTGGCCTGCTTAGCCTCTGCCCTTGGCCGAGAGTGCGTGCCGGGCAGCGGGCCTTGCTTCCTTTCCCCGACGCGCACGCCACCAGGGAGAAATCCGTTTCCCGCTCCCCGCCCCTCAAGTAGGGTTTTATGGACGCTTTGCCATTGGCCCATTCGCTCAGCCCCTGCGACCCCTCTCTACACGTTACCATGGCGACCAGGCCGAGATAGACCACTCGCACATTCTCCTGACGTCCGTCGCCATTGGCCCTCCGCCCTCACCCTTCAGCCAATGCTTCATACAGCAGAGCACCCTGGGGATCGCTTTATCCAGCACCGCCCCCCCCCCACACCACCCCACCCCAGCCCCCCACCCACCCCCACCCCACTCCCACTGCCCACCCCCCCACACCCCCACAACCCCCCACACCCCCCCCCCCCACACCTCGCCCCCCCCATACCCCCGCCCACACCCCGCCCCCCCCACACCCCCCCCCACACCCCCCCGCCACCCCCACCGCCCCCCCCACAACACCCCACCCCCCCACCACCCCACCCAACCCCACCCCCCACACACCCCCACCCCCACACCCCACCCGCCCCCCCCACCCCCACCCCCACCCTCCCCACCCCCACCCCACCACAATACCACCACCCCCACCCCACCGCCCACCCCCCCCACACCACCCCACCCCCCCCACACCACCCCACCCCCCACCCCCCACCCCCCCCACCCCCCACCCCCACCCCCCCACCTCCCCATCCCACCACAACAACACCCCCCCACCCCCCCGCACCCACCACCCACCCCACCCCACCACCCCCACCGTCCCCCCCCCACCCCCCCCACCCCCCCGAACGAGAAAGATCCGGAAAGGAAATAAAAACCACACTGTTCGTGAAGAAAAAAACGTGTTGGGCTCATTGTGTCCGTCAAGAGAGAGGCATAGAAAGATCCCACAATCCCAACCAAGATCCCAAGCACCTCACAGCCAATCACAGAGAGTGTTCCCTCAGCACTGACCCTCCCACAGTGCGGCGCTCCCTCAGCACTGACCCTCCCACAGTGCGGCGCTCCCTCAGCACTGACCCTCCCACAGTGCGGCGCTCCCTCAGCATGTGCGCGGGTTGGGTGGATTGGCCAGGCTAAAGCGTCCAAGGCTGAGAGGGAGCAATGGGCAATGGTGGAGGGGAACTTAAGCGAGCGGAGGCCCGTTTGCAGTGGGGTTCTGCAGTGCGCTGGGGCCCTCGCTCTCTGCGGCTCAGGTTAATGGTTTGGAACTGAAACGTGAGGGGGGTCGGATCAGGACGTTCCGGTGTGACATCGAAAAATTGATAGGGTGATTAAAATAATGAGGTGATGGGAAATAGCCAGAGACCCAGCAATGTGGCCAACTCTTAACTGCTGCCTGGGGAATTGCCCCGTGCCAGACACTGGGTTCAAAGACGGTGTGGGATGTCCAATAAATAGTGGCCTTTTCCAGCAACCCCCATGTCCCCACCAACAACTAAAAACTATTGGAATTTAACCCAGGAAAATATGAGATAACGCACTTAGGGAGGGCGAGCAAGGCCAAAGATTATACTTTAATCTTCGAATACAGGAGCAGGGATGTTGCAATTATACAGGGCCTTGGTGAGGCCACACCTGGAGTATTGTGGACAGTTTTGGTCTCCTTATCCGAGGAAGGATGTTCTTGCTCTCGAGGGAGCGCAGTGAAGGTTTACCAGGCTGATTCCGGGGATGGTGGGACTGATGTATGAGGAGAGATTGACCAGGTTAGGATTGTTTTCACTGAAGTTCAGACGAATGAGGGGAGGATCTCATAGCGACTTATAAAATTCTAACAGGACTAGACAGGGTCGATGTAGGAAGGATGTTCCTGATGGTGGGGAGTGTCCAGAACCAGGGGTCACAGTCTGAGAATTCGGGGTCGACCATTTCGGACGGAGGTGAGGAGACATTTCTTCACCCGGTGAGCCTGTGGAATTCATTCCCACAGGAAGGAGTTGATGCCAAAACATCGAATGTATTCAAGAGGCGGCTGGATATAGCACTTGGGGCGAACGGGATCAGAGGTTATGGGGAGAAAACAGGATTAGGGAATTGAGCTGGAAGATCAGCCATGATCATAATGAATGGCGGAGCAGGCTCGAAGGGCCGAATGGCCTCCTCCTGCTCCTATCTCCTATGTTTCTATGAATGACAGCACCCCGGAGAGTACTGAGGACCAGAGGGACCTTGGGGTGCATGTCCAAGGATCCCTCAAGGCAGTAGGACAGGTAGATAAGATGGTAAAGAAGGCATATGGGATACTTGCCTTTATTAGCCAAGGTATAGAATATCAGAGCAGGGAGGTTGTGATGGAGCTGGTATAAAACGCTGGTTAGGCCACAGCTAGAGGACTGGGTGCAGTTCTGGTCTCCACACTATAGCAAGGATGTGATTGCACTGGAGAGGGTGCGGAGGAGATTCACCAGGATGCTGCCTGGGCTGGAGCGTCTCAGCGATGGAGAGAGGCTGGTTAGGCTGGGGTTGCTTTCCTCAGAGCAGAGAAGGCTGAGGGGGGGACCCGATCGAAGTGTACAGAATAATGAGGGACACAGGATGGATAGAAAGAAACTTTTCCCCTCAGTAGAGGGGTCAGTAACAGAGGGGGGATAGATTTAAGGTTGAGAGTGGGAGATTTGGAGGGGATTGGAGGAGAATATTTTTACACAGAGGGTGGCGGGAGTCTGGAACTCCCTGCCCCAAAGGGCAGGAGAAGCAGGAATCCTCACAACGTTTGAGAAGTATTTAGATATTCACACAGCGTGCAACCTCCAGAGCTACAGGGCAAGCACCGGAAAAAGGCATTACTGCACTCGCATCACTGCTGCCCAGCAGAGACAGGATGGGCCAAATGGCCTCATTCTGTGGTGTAATTGTCTATGATGCAATTAATCTGAGTCACTTACTCAAAAAAACCACGAGCAATGCAAACTCAGAGCCGAGAGACAATGGAAAATGCTGCAGTCACTCAGTGCCCACCACTCACTGTAACACTCTGATATACCCCACACCACTCACTGTAACACTCTGATATACCCCACACCACTCACTGTAACACTCTGATATACCCCACACCCCTCACTGCAACACTCTGATATATCCCACACCCCTCACTGTAACACTGATATACCCCACACCCCTCACTGTAACACTCTGATATACCCCACACCCCTCACTGTAACACTCTGATATACCCCACACACCTCACTGTAACACTCTGATATACCCCACACCCCTCACTGTAACACTCTGATATATCCCACACCCCTCACTGTAACACTGATATACCCCACACCACTCACTGTAACACTCTGATATACCCCACACCCCTCACTGCAACACTCTGATATATCCCACACACCTCACTGTAACACTCTGATATACCCCACACCCCTCACTGTGACACTCTGATATACCCCACACCACTCACTGTAACACTCTGATATACCCCACACCACTCACTGTAACACTCTGATATACCCCACACCCCTCACTGCAACACTCTGATATATCCCACACCCCTCACTGTAACACTCTGATATATCCCACACCCCTCACTGTAACACTCTGATATATCCCACACCCCTCACTGTAACACTCTGATATATCCCACACCCCTCACTGTAACATTCTGATATTTCCCACATGCCTCACAGCTATGCAGCCAAAAACATACCATTCATAGAGTACATAGGGGAGAAGGAAAGGAGAGAGTGCAGAATGTAGTGTTACAGTCATAGCTAGGGTGTAGAGAAAGGTCAACATAATCTAGGTTAGGTCCATTCATAAGTCTGACAGCAGCAGGGAAGGAGCTGTTCTGGAGTCGGCTGCTTCGTAATCTCAGGCATTTGTATCTTTTTCCCGATGGAAGAAGGTGGAAGAGAGAATGTCCGGGATGTGTGGGGTCCTTGATTATGCTGGCTGCATTGCCGAGGCAGCGGGAAGTGTAGACAGAGTCAATGGGTGAGAGGCTATCGCAGCGATAGGCGAACTGTAGTGGCTCCAGGCAGTCCGGGGGGCTGGAATTGATTCGTATCATGACTAACCTTTTGAAGTGCTTCATAATGATGGATGACAGGGCCACCTTTGGGTAGTTGCAGGAGTGGTGCCTGCCTGGCTTTCCTTTGGTACAAGGACGGTGTTGGCTGGGTCTGGATGCTCAGACTGAAGAAAAAGTGGGAGAGTCTCAATCCTATGCACAAATAAGAAATACACCGCCATTTTATCCTTTACACCCTTTGGAGTGGCCAAAAATGCCAGGGCAACAATTGCATGTCGGTTTTGCTGGCCCATTTGAGGTTACATGTTCTTGGTATAACTGATGCACACTCGAAGTGGCCAGAACTTATCATGAGATCTACATCTAAACAAACCTTTGAAAAATTGAATGAAATTTTTGCAAGGCTTGGTAAACCAAAACAGATTGTCAGTGATAATAGTTCACAGTTTACTTTGCAAGAGTTTGAGGGTTATCTCAAAGTAACTGGTATTCCGAATATAAAATCCCCACCTTATCATCCCCCAAACCGTGGATTAGCCGACAGATTTGTCCAATCATTGACACATTCTTCAAAAGCTTCAAAAGAGCAAGGTTCATTATCACATCGATCAATAGCTGTTTAGCAGCTTGTAGAAACACCACTCCTGCCACTACCCAAAGTTCACCTGCATTACTACTTTCAAAAAGAAAGTTGAGAATTACGTTTGTAATTTTATTGCCTCCAGAAACTTCCGAGATAGCGGAGCGTCAACAACAATCTCAAGTTGCCAGACAAGCGAGCAAAACAACACTCATTTCAACAACGAGATCGAGTGTTAGCGCGTAATTATGCCAGGAGTGAGAAGTGGGTAGCAGGCAAAAGCAGGTCCAATTTCTTACAAGGTTCAAACTCAAGATGAACTAGTTTGGCAATGCCATCCTGACCAACTGTCATCTCAATGGTTTCTCCAGAAGTACCAACCTCTTCGTCCCTAGTGTTGTGAATATTTCTACGGGCGACTTAGTTGAATCTGAGTTGTCTGATGATTGCGTCTTAGCTTCTATACCACATGATGCAGAATTAGTTCCAAGAGAAGAGATGTCTACTGAAGTTCTAAATCATGCTTCTCGGGTCAAGGACAACCAAAGACCAGAATGTCGTAGACAACCGAAGAGGAATAGACTTCCTCCTGATCGACCTTCTTATTGACTGTGTATATTGATTAATGATGCACTGTATTGTGTCTAGAGTATTATTGATCCTATGTATAAGATCGCAGTGACCACAGAAGTCCATCGTCCTGGTACCAAAGAAAAGCCAGGCAGCGTGCCTTAATGACTATCATTTGGTGGCTCTGACATCCATCATTATGAAGCGCTTCGAAAGGTTAGTCATGGCATGAATCAATTCCGGCCTCCCAGATTGCCTGGATCCACTACAGTTCGCCTACCACCGCAACAGGTCCAC
The DNA here is from genome assembly GCF_964213995.1 of Mustelus asterias. Lineage (NCBI taxonomy): Eukaryota > Metazoa > Chordata > Chondrichthyes > Carcharhiniformes > Triakidae > Mustelus > Mustelus asterias. The sequence goes on from NW_027591955.1 coordinate 9,027, forward strand.
AGCAGACGCCATTTCCCTGGCCCTGCACTCAACCCTGGAACACCGAGATAACAAGGACACCGATGTCAGACTCCTATTTATTGGCTACAGCTCAGCCTTCAACACTATTATTCCCACGAAACTCATCTCCAAACTCCATGGCCTGGGGCTCGGCACCTCCCTCTGTGACTGGATCCTGAACTTCCTAACCCACAGACCACAATCAGTAAGGATAGGCAACAACACCTCCACAACCATCTTCAACACCGGTGCCCCACAAGGCTGTGTTCTCAGCCCCCTACTATACTCCTTATACACCTATGACTGTGGGGCCAAATTCCCCTCCAACTCGATTTTCAAGTTTGCTGACGACACCACTGTAGTGGGTCGGATCTCAAACAATGACGAGACAGAGTACAGGAATGAGATAGAGAATCTGGTGAACTGGTGCGCTGACAATAATCTCTCCCTCAATCTCAGTAAAATGAAGGAGATAGTCATCGACTTCAGGAAGCGTAAAGGAGAACATGCCCCTGTCTACATCAACGGGGATGAAGTAGAAAGGGTCGAGAGCTTCAGGTTTTTAGGTATCCAGATCACCAACAACCTGTCCTGGTCCACCCCATGCCGACACTATAGTTAAGAAAGCCCCACCAACACCTCTACTTTCTCAGAAGACTGAGGAAATTTGGCATGTCAGCTACGACTCTCACCAACTTTTACAGATGCACCATAGAAAGTATCCTTTTCAAATGTATCACAGCTTGGTCTGGGGCTCCTGCTCTACCCAAGACTGCAAGGAACTACAAAAGGTTGTCAATGTAGCCCAATCCATCACGCAAACCAGCCTGCCATCCATTGACTCTGTCTACACTTCCCCGCTGCCTCGGCAAAGCAGTCGGCATAATGAAGGACCCCACGCACCCCGGACATGCTCTCTTCCACCTTCTTCCGTCGGTTAAAAAGGTACAAAAGTCTGAGATCACGTAACAATCGACTCAAGAACAGCTTCTGTCCTGCTGCTGTCAGACTTTTGAATGGACCGACCAGATATTAAGCCGACCTTTCTCTACACGGTCCCTGTAACTGCAGCATTATATTCTATCCTTTTCCTTTACGAATGGCACTGTGTAGTGCACAATGCACAATATTCTTCACTGTATCCCAGTACACGTGACAATAATAAATCAAATGATGTAAAGGGGGAGGGATGTTATATTTTTTAAGGAATTGCACCGTGCTTTGGGTTGATCACGATTTGATACTGATGTCATTAGGGTGTTGCACATACGGCCGTTTTACATCCAAATTGCACTCTGTCCGGGGCAGAGAGCACTCTCTCAATAAAATCAATTGTGTGTTAGCTTGAGTCTAGGTGTGCAAACCACATCATTTTTTTGTTAAAACCCACAACCCATAACATAGTTAGCACATTATTAACACACTGTAGCACACTGAAATATCACAAACAAACCTCAGTATTACACTGGGATATATCCAAGATCTCTCAATGCTACTGTCTGATATACTCCACACCCCTCACTGTAACACTCTGATATACTCCACACCCCTCACTGTAACACTCTGATATATCCCACACCCCTCACTGTAACACTCTGATATACTCCACACCCCTCGCTGTAACACTCTGATATACTCCACACCCCTCACTGTAACACTCTGATATACTCCACACCCCTCACTGTAACACTCTGATATACTCCACACCCCTCACTGTAACACTCTGATATATCCCACACCCCTCACTGTAACACTCTGATATATCCCACACCCCTCACTGTAACACTCTGATATACCCCACACCCCTCACTGTAACAAGCTGATATACCCCACACCCCTCACTGTAACACTCTGATATATCCCACACCCCTCACTGTAACACTCTGATATACCCCACACCCCTCACTGTAACAAGCTGATATACCCCACACCCCTCACTGTAACACTCTGATATATCCCACACGCCTCACTGTAACACTCTGATATATCCCACACACCTCACTGGAACACTCTGATATATCCCACACCCCTCACTGTAACATTGATATATCCCTCACCCCTCACTGTAACACACTGATATACCCCACACCCCTCACTGTAACACTGTGATATATCCTTCACCCCTCACTGTAACACTCTGATATATCCCACACCCCACACTGTAACAGTCTGATATATCCCACACCCCTCACTGTAACACTCTGATATATCCTTCACCCCTCACTGTAACACTCTGATATATCCCACACTCCTCAGTATAACACTCTGATATACCCCACTCCCCTCACTGTAACACTCTGATATATCCCACACCCCTCACTGTAACACTCTGATATATCCCACACCTCTCACTGTAACACTCTGATATACCCCACACCCCTCACAGTAACACTCTGATATACCCCACACCCCCTCACCGAAACACTCTGATATACCCCACACCCCTCACTGTAACACTCTGATACACCCCACACCCCCTCACCGTAACACTCTGATATACCCCACACCCCTCACTGTAACACTCTGATACACCCCACACCCCCTCACCGTAACACTCTGATATACCCCACACCCCTCACTGTAACACTCTGATATACCCCACACCCCTCACTGTTACACTCTGATACACCCCACACCCCTCACTGTAACACTCTGATATACCCCACACCCCTCACTGTAACACTCTGATACACCCCACACCCCCTCACCGTAACACTCTGATATACCCCACACCCCCACACTGTAACACTCTGATATACCCCACACCCCCACACTGTAACACTCTGATATACCCCACACCCCTCACTGTAACACTCTGATACACCCCACACCCCCTCACCGTAACACTCTGATATACCCCACACCCCCACACTGTAACACTCTGATACACCCCACACCCCTCACTGTAACACTCTGATATACCCCACACCCCCACACTGTAACACTCTGATATACCCCACACCCCCACACTGTAACACTCTGATATACCCCACACCCCCACACTGTAACACTCTGATATACCCCACACCCCCACACTGTAACACTCTGATATACCCCACACCCCCACACTGTAACACTCTGATATATCCCACACCCCCACACTGTAACACTCTGATATACCCCACACCCCCACACTGTAACACTCTGATATACCCCACACCCCCACACTGTAACACTCTGATACACCCCACACCCCGCACTGTAACACTCTGATATACCCCACACCCCCACACTGTAACACTCTGATATACCCCACACCCCCACACTGTAACACTCTGATATACCCCACACCCCCACACTGTAACACTCTGATATACCCCACACCCCCACACTGTAACACTCTGATATACCCCACATCCCTCACTGTAACACTCTGATATACCCCACACCCCCACACTGTAACACTCTGATATACCCCACACCCCCACACTGTAACACTCTGATACACCCCACACCCCCTCACTGTAAGAATGTGAAATATTTGCAGTGATAGTTTGATTCTGCGTTGTTTGAATTGCAGGGAAGTTGAGGAGAGGCTGGTGTCTCTCAGTTGCCCTGCTGTCCTGGCTGGTCTGGGGGGTAGATTGACAAGGGTGAGGGGAGGCATTCTGAAGCATTTGTATGACCATCTTTTGGGCATCTCAGCACAGGCGAACCCCAATTTCCCCCTCTCTCCCTGCCTGCAACCTTAGCATCTGCTACATCTGTCCTGTCTCTCTCTCTCTCTCTCTCTGTTTCCCCCCTTTTCAATTCGTGCTTTGCTCTTTTAGAATTGACGTAATGTTCTGAGGGAAGGCGGTGACTATCCAGACGTCAGTTAGAAGGACTCTCAAAATTGATATTTGACCAATTAAGGATTTTTTTTTAAAATAAGAGAAAAGCCAGGGGAGAGAGAGAGAGGGAGGGAGGGAGAGAGAGAGAGAGAGAGAGACAGACAGACAGAGAGAAGAGAACGCGTCCACAGACTGTGCAGCAGTGAAGGGTAAGACCAACTGTGCAGACTGCACCCACAGCAGCAGAGAGAGGACAGACAGACCTCCCTCAGGATCTCAACACCCATCAGGCACACTGTAAGTAAGACTTAATCATCGTCAATTTCAGAATAAGTGGAGAGGAATAAACATTGTGGGAAAACATGGAAGAGGCGTGGAGGGAAGGGAGGGAAAGGTGGTGGGGGGAGAGAGAGAGAGAGAGATAGGAAACCAGAAACATTCTGGACTCAAACAAACATGACACAGTTGGAAATGAGGAGTGGGAAAAGTTCATTGTCAAACTTTGCAAAGTTTGGCAAACGGTTTTTATTTTGGTTGGTTGTGTTGTTTTGCGAGACTGGCTGCAACTCAAGCTCATCGCTGCTGTCTGCATGATGACCGGGTACGGATTGAGTGGTGGGCTATCTCTGAAGTGTCAGCTGGGTCTCTGGGCAGAGGGTGTGTGGAAAGTGCACACTTTGGCACACAGCTGGCTGCCGGGCTTGTTTCGACCTCACTGGCGGCGGGGGTGGGGGGGGTGGGGAGATGACAGGGGTGGGGGGTGGGGGGGGGGGGGAGATGACAAGGGGTGAGGGGGTTTTCTGCAGTTGCAATGTTGGCTTGGAGTGTACTTGCCTCTCTCCTGTGTGTGTGTGTGTGTGTGTGTGTCTTTATTCAATTAAAAGTCCTTGGACACAAACAACTCCCTCCACCCCCCCACCCCCCCCAACCTCCCCGCCTCCTTCCCCCTCCCACCCCCCACCAAGATCCATCAATGAGACAGAACTCTCCATAAAAGGCAAGCAAAGTGGTCACATCTGCTGCATTCCCTGGCTATGGTTCAGGCATTAGCGAGCAAGGATTTCTGCCCCCTGGTGGACACCCCCCCCACCCCACCACCCCCTCTCCCCCACCACCCTCCCACCGCACTATCCACACATTGCAGAGAGATTGGGGTTCATGCAGCCTGACGTGAATACCCTTCCAAATGATCCTTTCTCCCCCCCTTCCCAACCCAGACCACACATTGAACAGGACGGAGGGGAGGTGCGAGTTGGCACATGGGGGCCACCGGTTCTTCTGACAGTGGGGCGGCGGGTCTTGGGGGGGGGGGGAGGCGCCAGTGGGCAAATGGAGTGGGTGCCCATTGGGAAACTGGGGGCACATGTGGGTGAGGGGGGGGGTGGTGGCGTCGCATCTCTGGGTTGGGTCCTGCAACCTTGAGGTCAAAGATGGACAGACAGTTTCGGAAGGACAGATGAAGGAGGGAGGATGCCCGACTGGCACACACTGGACTGTGCCAACTCCGACACAGGCTGCGGTGAGGATGTAACATGGACAAGCAAGAGGCAGATGCCGGAGCAAACATCAGAGTGTTACAGTGAGGGGTGTGGGGTGTATCAGAGTGTTACAGTGAGGGGTGTGGGGTATATCAGAGTGTTACAGTGAGGGGTGTGGGGTATATCAGAGTGTTACAGTGAGGGGTGTGGGATATATCAGAGTGTTACAGTGAGGGGTGTGGGGTATATCAGAGTGTTACAGTGAGGGGTGTGGGGTATATCAGAGTGTTACAGTGAGGGGTGTGGGATATATCAGAGTGTTACAGTGAGGGGTGTGGGGCACATCAGAGTGTGACAGTGAGGGGTGTGGGATATATCAGAGTGTTACAGTGAGGGGTGTGGGATATATCAGAGTGTTACAGTGAGGGGTGTGGGGTATATCAGAGTGTTACAGTGAGGGGTGTGGGATATATCAGAGTGTAACAGTGAGGGGTGTGGGATATATCAGAGTGTTACAGTGAGGGGTGTGGGGTATATCAGAGTGTTACAGCGAGGGCTGTGGGATATATCAGAGTGTTACAGTGAGGGGTGTGGGATATATCAGAGTGTTACAGTGAGGGGTGTGGGGTACATCAGAGTGTTACAGTGAGGGGTGTGGGGTATATCAGAGTGTTACAGTGAGGGGTGTGGGGTACATCAGAGTGTTACAGTGAGGGGTGTGGGATATATCAGAGTGTTACAGTGAGGGGTGTGGGATATATCAGAGTGTTACAGTGAGGGGTGTGGGGTACATCAGAGTGTTACAGTGAGGGGTGTGGGGTATATCAGAGTGTTACAGTGAGGGGTGTGGGGGATATCAGAGTGTTACAGTGAGGGGTGTGGGGTACATCAGAGTGTTACAGTGAGGGGTGTGGGATATATCAGAGTGTTACAGTGAGGGGTGTGGGGTACATCAGAGTGTTACAGTGAGGGGTGTGGGGTATATCAGAGTGTTACAGTGAGGGGTGTGGGATATATCAGAGTGTTACAGTGAGGGGTGTGGGATATATCAGAGTGTTACAGTGAGGGGTGTGGGGTACATCAGAGTGTTACAGTGAGGGGTGTGGGGTATATCAGAGTGTTACAGTGAGGGGTGTGGAGTATATCAGAGTGTTACAGTGAGGGGTGTGGGGTACATCAGAGTGTTACAGTGAGGGGTGTGGGTTATATCAGAGTGTTACAGTGAGGGGTGTGGGGTACATCAGAGTGTTACAGTGAGGGGTGTGGGGTATATCAGAGTGTTACAGTGAGGGGTGTGGGGTATATCAGAGTGTTACAGTGAGGGGTGTGGGGTACATCAGAGTGTTACAGTGAGGGGTGTGGGATATATCAGAGTGTTACAGTGAGGGGTGTGGGGTACATCAGAGTGTTACAGTGAGGGGTGTGGGGTATATCAGAGTGTTACAGTGAGGGGTGTGGGGTATATCAGAGTGTTACAGTGAGGGGTGTGGTGTATATCAGAGTGTTACAGTGAGGGGTGTGGGGTACATCAGAGTGTTACAGTGAGGGGTGTGGGGTATATCAGAGTGTTACAGTGAGGGGTGTGGGGTATATCAGAGTGTTACAGTGAGGGGTGTGGGGTATATCAGAGTGTTACAGTGAGGGGTGTGGGGTATATCAGAGTGTTACAGTGAGGGGTGTGGTGTATATCAGAGTGTTACAGTGAGGGGTGTGGTGTATATCAGAGTGTTACAGTGAGGGGTGTGGGGTACATCAGAGTGTTACAGTGAGGGGTGTGGGGTATATCAGAGTGTTACAGTGAGGGGTGTGGGGTATATCAGAGTGTTACAGTGAGGGGTGTGGTGCATATCAGAGTGTTACAGTGAGGGGTGTGGGGTACATCAGAGTGTTACAGTGAGGGGTGTGGGGTATATCAGAGTGTTACAGTGAGGGGTGTGGGGTATATCAGAGTGTTACAGTGAGGGGTGTGGGGTATATCAGAGTGTTACAGTGAGGGGTGTGGGATATATCAGAGTGTTACAGTGAGGGGTGTGGGGTATATGAGTGTTACAGTGAGGGGTGTGGGGTACATCAGAGTGTCACAGTGAGGGGTGTGGGATATATCAGAGTGTTACAGTGAGGGGCGTGGGGTATATCAGAGTGTTACAGTGAGGGGTGTGGGATACATCAGAGTGTTACAGTGAGGGGTGTGGGGTACATCAGAGTGTCACAGTGAGGGGTGTGGGATATATCAGAGTGTTACAGTGAGGGGTGTGGGGTATATCAGAGTGTTACAGTGAGGGGTGTGGGGTATATCAGAGTGTTACAGTGAGGAGTGTGGGGTACATCAGAGTGTCACAGTGAGGGGTGTGGGATATATCAGAGTGTTACAGTGAGGGGCGTGGGGTATATCAGAGTGTTACAGTGAGGGGTGTGGGATACATCAGAGTGTTACAGTGAGGGGTGTGGGGTACATCAGAGTGTCACAGTGAGGGGTGTGGGATATATCAGAGTGTTACAGTGAGGGGTGTGGGGTATATCAGAGTGTTACAGTGAGGGGTGTGGGATATATCAGTGTGTTACAGTGAGGGGTGTGGGGTATATCAGAGTGTTACAGTGAGGGGTGTGGGGTATATCAGAGTGTTACAGTGAGGGGTGTGGGATATATCAGAGTGTTACAGTGAGGGGTGTGGGGTATATCAGAGTGTTACAGTGAGGGGTGTGGGATACATCAGAGTGTTACAGTGAGGGGTGTGGGGTACATCAGAGTGTCACAGTGAGGGGTGTGGGGTATATCAGAGTGTTACAGTGAGGGGTGTGGGATATATCAGAGTGTTACAGTGAGGGGTGTGGGATATATCAGAGTGTTACAGTGAGGGGTGTGGGATATATCAGAGTGTTACAGTGAGGGGTGTGGGGTATATCAGAGTGTTACAGTGAGGGGTGTGGGGTATATCAGAGTGTTATAGTGAGGGGTGTGGGGTATATCAGAGTGTTACAGTGAGGGGTGTGGGGTATATCAGAGTGTTACAGTGAGGGGTGTGGGGGATATCAGAGTGTTACACTGAGGGGTGTGGTGTATATCAGAGTGTTACAGTGAGGGGTGTGGGATATATCAGAGTGTTACAGTGAGGGGTGTGGGGTATATCAGAGTGTTACAGTGAGGGGTGTGGGGTATATCAGACTGTTACAGTGAGGGGCGTGGGGTATATCAGACTGTTACAGTGAGGGGTGTGGGATATATCAGAGTGTTACAGTGAGGGGTGTGGGTTATATCAGAGTGTTACAGTGAGGGGTGTGGGATATATCAGAGTGTTACAGTGAGGGGTGTGGGGTATATCAGAGTGTTGCAGTGAGTGTGTGGGGTATATCAGAGTGTTACAGTGAGTGGTGTGGTGTATATCAGAGTGTTACAGTAAGGGGTGTGGGATACATCAGAGTGTTACAGTGAGGGGTGTGGGGTATATCAGAGTGTTACAGTGAGGGGTGTGGGATATATCAGAGTGTCTCAGTGAGGGGTGTGGGGTATATCAGAGTGTTACAGTGAGGGGTGTGATGTATACCAGCGTGTTACAGTGAGGGGAGTGGGGTATATCAGCTTGTTTCACGAAGGGGAGCGGGATATATTACAGTGTTTCAGTGAGGGGTGTGTGATATATCAGAGTGTTGGAGTGAGGGATGTGGGGCATATTAGATTGTTACAGTCTGAGGTGTGGGGTATATCAGAGTGTCACAATGAGTGATGTGGTTTCCATTAGAATGTTATGCAATGAGGGTCATGGGATATATCAGAGTGTTACAGTGAGGGGTGTGGGGTATATCAGAGTGTTACAGAAAGGGGTGTGGGATATATCAGAGTGTTACAGTGAGGGGTGTGGGGTTCATCAGAGTGTTACAGTGATGGGTGTGGGATATATCAGAGTGTTACAGTGAGGGGTGTGGGATATATCAGTGTGTTACTGTGAGGGGTGTGGGATATATCAGAGTGTTACAGTGAGGGGTGTGGGATATATCATATTGTTACTGTGAGAGTTGTGGGATGTATGAGAGTGTCACAGTGAGTGATGTGGTATATATTAGAATGTTATACAATGAGGGTTATGGGATATATCAGAGTGTTACAGTGAGGGGTGTGGGATATATCAGAGTGTCACAGTGAGGTTTGTGGGGTGAATCAGTGTGTTTCAATGAGGGGTGTGGGATAGATCAGAGTATTACAGTGAGGGGTTGTGGGGTATATCAGAGTGTTACAGTGAGGGGTGTGGGATAGATCAGAGTGTTACAGTGAGGGGTGTGGGATATATCAGAGTGTGACAGTGAGGGGTGTGGGATATATCAGAGTGTTACAGTGAGGGGTGTGGGGTATATCAGTTTGTGACAGTGAGGGGTGTGGGATATATCAGAGTGTTACAGTGAGGGGTGTGGGATATATCAGAGTGTTTCAGTGAGGGGTGTGGGGTATATCAAAGTGTTACAGTGATGGGTGTGTGGTATATGAGAGTGTTACAGTGAGGGGTGTGGGGGATATCAGAGTGTTACAGTGATGGGTGTGTGGTATATGAGAGTGTTACAGTGAGGGGTGTGGGGTATATCAGAGTGTTACAGTGAGTGGTGTGGTGTATATCAGAGTGTTACAATGAGGGTTATGGGATATATCAGAGTGTTACAGAAAGGGGGGTGGGGTACATCAGAGAGTTACAGTGCGGGGAGTGGGGTATATCAGCTTGTTTCACGAAGGGGAGTGGGATATATTACAGTGTTTCAGTGAGGGGTGTGGGATATATCAGAGTGTTGGAGTGAGGGGTGTGGGATATATCAGAGTGTTACTGTGAGGGGTGTGGGATATATCAGAGTGTTACAGTGAGGGGTGTGGGATATATCAGAGTGTTACAGTGAGGGGTGTGGGATATATCATATTGTTACTGTGAGAGTTGTGGGATGTATGAGAGTGTCACAGTGAGTGATGTGGTATATATTAGAATGTTATACAATGAGGGTTATGGGATATATCAGAGTGTTACAGTGAGGAGAGTGGGATATATCAGAGTGTTACAGTGAGGGGTGTGGGATATATCAGAGTGTCACAGTGAGGGTTGTGGGGTGTATCAGTGTGTTTCAATGAGGGGTGTGGGATAGATCCGAGTATTACAGTGAGGGGTGTGGGGTATATCAGAGTGTTACAGTGAGGGGTGTGGGATATATCAGAGTGTGACAGTAAGGGGTGTGGGATATATCAGAGTGTTACAGTGAGGGGTGTGGGGTATATCAGTTTGTGACAGTGAGGGGTGTGGGATATATCAGAGTGTTACAGTGAGGGGTGTGGGATATATCAGAGTGTTACAGTGAGGGGTGTGGGGTATATCAAAGTGTTACAGTGATGGGTGTGTGGTATATGAGAGTGTTACAGTGAGGGGTGTGGGGGATATCAGAGTGTTACAGTGATGGGTGTGTGGTATATGAGAGTGTTACAGTGAGGGGTGTGGGGGATATCAGAGTGTTACAGTTATGGGTGTGGGGTATATCAGAATGTTACAGTGAGGGGTGTGGGATATATCAGGATGTTACAGTGAGGAGAGTGGGATATATCAGAGTGTTACAGTGATGGGTGTGGGGTATTTCAGAGTATTACAGTGAGGGGTGTGGGATATATCAGAGTATTACAGTGAGGGGTGTGGGGTATATCAGAGTGTTACAGTGAGGGGTGTGGGATATATCAGAGTGTGACAGTGAGGGGTGTGGGATATATCAGAGTGTTACAGTGAGGGGTGTGGGGTATATCAGTTTGTGACAGTGAGGGGTGTGGAAGATCAGAGTATTACAGTGAGGGGTGTGGGGTATATCAGAGTGTTACAGTTATGGGTGTGGGGTATATCAGAATGTTACAGTGAGGGGTGTGGGGTATATCAGAGTGTTGCAGTGAGTGTGTGGGGTATATCAGACTGTTACAGTGAGGGGTGTGGGATATATCACAGTGTTACAGTGAGGGGTGTGGGGTCTATCAGAGTGTTACAGTGAGGGGTGTGGGGTATATCAGACTGTTACAGTGAGGGGTGTGGGATATATCACAGTGTTACAGTGAGGGGTGTGGGGTCTATCAGAGTGTTACAGTGAGGGGTGTGGGGTATATCAGACTGTTACAGTGAGGGGTGTGGGATATATCAGAGTGTTACAGTGAGGGGTTATGGGATATATCAGAGTGTTACAGTGAGGGGTGTGGGATATATCAGAGTGTTACAGTGAGGGGTGTGTGGTACATCAGAGTGTTACAGTGATGGGTGTGGGGTATACCAGAGTTACACAGTAAGGGGTGTGATGTATACCAGAGTGTTTCAGTGAGGGGTGTGGGATATATCAGAGTGTGACAGTGAGGGGTGTGGGGTATATCAGAGTGTTACAGTGAGGGGTGTGGGATATATCAGTGTGTTACAGTGAGGGGTGTGGGGTATATCAGAGTGTTACAGTGAGGGGTGTGTGGTATATGAGAGTGTTACAGTGAGGGGTGTGGGGGATATCAGAGTGTTACAGTGATGGGTGTGTGGTATATCAGAGTGTTGGAGTGAGTGGTGTGGGGCATATTAGATTGTTACAGTCTGAGGTGTGGGATATATCAGAGTTATACTGTGAGGGGTGTGGGATATATCAGAGTGTTACAGTGAGGGGTGTGGAATATATCAGAGTGTTACAGTGAGGGGTGTGGGGTATATCAGAGTGTTACAGTGAGGGGTGTGGGGTATATCAGAGTGTTACAGTGAGTGTGTGGGGTATATCAGAGTGTTACAGTGAGTGATGTGGTGTATATCAGAGTGTTACACTGAGGGGTGTGGGATATATCAGAGTGTTACAGTGAGGGGTGTGGGGTATATCAGAGTGTTACAGTGAGTGTGTGGGGTATATCAGAGTGTTACAGTGAGTGATGTGGTGTATATCAGAGTGTTACAGTGAGGGGTGTGGGATACATCAGAGTGTTACAGAAAGGGGTGTGGGGTACATCAGAGTGTTACAGTGATGGGTGTGGGATATATCGGAGTGTTACAGTGAGGGGTGTGGGATATATCAGTGTGTTACTGTGAGGGGTGTGGGATATATCAGAGTGTTACAGTGAGGGGTGTGGGATATATCATATTGTTACTGTGAGAGTTGTGGGATGGATGAGAGTGTCACAGTGAGTGATGTGGTATATATTAGAATGTTATACAATGAGGGTTATGGGATATATCAGAGTGTTACAGTGAGGGGTGTGGGATATATCAGAGTGTCACAGTGAGGGTTGTGGGGTGTATCAGTGTGTTTCAATGAGGGGTGTGGGATATATCACAGTATTACAGTGAGGAGTGTGGGGTATATCAGAGTGTTACAGTGAGGGGTGTGGGATATATCAGTTTGTGACAGTGAGGGGTGTGGGATATATCAGAGTGTTACAGTGAGGGGTGTGGGGTATATCAGAGTGTTACAGTGAGGGGTGTGGGGTATCTCAGAGTGTTACAGTGAGGGGTGTGGGATATATCAGAGTGTTACAGTGACGGGTGTGGGGTATCTCAGAGTGTTACAGTGAGGGGTGTGGGATATATCAGAGTGTTACAGTGACGGGTGTGGGGTATATCAGAGTGTTACAGTGAGGGGTGTGGGATATATCAGAGTGTGACAGTGAGGGGTGTGGGATATATCAGAATGTTACAGTGAGGTGTGTGGGGTATATCAGAGTGTTACAGCGAGGGGTGTGGGATATATCAGAGTGTTACAGTGAGGGGTGTGGGATATATCAGAGTGTTACAGCGAGGGGTGTGGGATATATCAGAGTGTTACAGTGAGGGGTGTGGGATATATCAGAGTGTTACAGTGAGGGGTGTGGGGTATAACAGAGTGTTACAGTGAGGGTGTGGGGTGTATCCGAGTGTTACAGTGAGGGGTGTGGGGTATATCAGAGTGTTACAGTGAGGGGTGTGCGGTATATCAGAGTGTTACAGTGAGGGGTGTGGGGTATATCATAATGTTACAGTGAGGTGTGTGGGGTATATCAGAGTGTTACAGTGAGGGGTGTGGTGTATATCAGAGTGTTACAGTGAGGGGTGTGGGGTATATCAGAGTGTTACAGTGAGGGGTGTGGGGTATATCAGAGTGTTACAGTGAGGGGAGTGGGATATATCAGAGTGTTACAGTGAGGGGTGTGGGTATATCAGAGTGTTACAGTGAGGAGTGTGGGGTATATCAGAGTGTTACAGTGAGGGGTGTGGGGTATATCAGAGTGTTACAATGAGGGGTGTGGGATCTTTCAGAGTGTTACAGTGAGGGGTGAGGGATATATCAGAGTGTTGCTGTGAGGGGTGTGGGGTATATCAGAGTGTTACAGTGAGGGGTGTGGGATACATCAGAGTGTTACAGTGAGGGGTGTGGGGTATATCAGACTGTTACAGTGAGGGGTGTGGGGTATATCAGAGTGTTACAGTGAGGGGTGTGGGATCTTTCAGAGTGTTACAGTGAGGGGTGTGGGATATATCAGAGTGTTACAGTGAGGGGTGTGGGATATATCAGAGTGTTACAGTGAGGGGTGTGGGGCATATCAAAGTGTTGCAGTGATGGGTGTGTGGTATATGAGAGTGATACAGTGAGGGGTGTGGGGGATATCAGAGTGTAACAGTTATGGGTGTGGGGTATATCAGAGTTATACAGTGAGGGGTGTGGGGTATATCAGAGTGTTACAGTGAGGGGTGTGTGGTATATGAGAGTGATACAGTGAGGGGTGTAGGGGATATCTGAGTGTAACAGTTATGGGTGTGGGGTATATCAGAGTTATACAGTGAGGGGTGTGGGGTATATCAGAGTGTTACAGTGAGGTGTATGGGATATATCAGAGTGTTACAGTGAGGGGTGTGGGGTATATCAGAGTGTTACAGTGAGGGGTGTGGGGTATAACAGAGTGTTACAGTGAGGGGTGTGGGGTATATCAGAGTGTTACAGTGAGGGGTGTGGGGTATATCAGAGTTATACAGTGAGGGGTGTGAGGTATATCAGAGTGTTACAGTGAGGGGTATGGGATATTTCAGAATTCTACAGTGAGGGGTGTGGGGTATATCAGAGTGTTACAGTGAGCGGAGTGGGATATATTAGAGTTATACAGTGAGGGGTGTGGGATATATCAGAGTGTTACAGTGAGGGGTGTGGGGTATACCAGAGTGTTACAGTGAGGGGAGTGGGGTATATCAGCTTGTTTCACGAAGGGAAGCGGGATATATTACAGTGTTTCAGTGGAGGGTGTGTGATATATCAGAGTGTTGGAGTGAGGGGTGTGGGGCATATTAGATTGTTACAGTCTGAGGTGTGGGACACATCAGAGTGTCACAATGAGTGATGTGGTTTCCATTAGAATGTTATGCAATGAGGGTCATGGGATATATCAGAGTGTTACAGTGAGGGGTGTGGGGTATATCAGAGTGTTACAGTGAGGGTGTGGGATATATCAGAGTGTTACAGTAAGTGGTGTGGGGTATATCAGAATGTTACAGTGAGGTGTGTGGGGTATATCAGAGTGTTACAGTGAGGGGTGTGGGATATATCAGAGTGTTACAGTGAGGGGTGTTGTGTATATCAGAGTGTTACAGTGAGGGGTGTGGGGTATATCAGAATGTTACAGTGAGGTGTGTGGGGTATATCAGAGTGTTACAGTGAGGGGTGTGGGATATATCAGAGTGTTACAGTGAGGGGTGTGGGGTATATCAGAGTGTTACAGTGAGGGGTGTGGGGTATATCAGAGTGTTACAGTGAGGGGTGTGGGATATATCAGAGTGTTACAGTGAGGAGTGTGGGGTATATCAGAGTGTTACAGTGAGGGGTGTGGGATATATCAGAGTGTTACAGTGAGGAGTGTTCGATATATCAGAGTGTTACAGTGAGGGATGTGGGATATATCAGAGTGTTACAGTGAGGTGTGTGGGATATATCAGAGTGTTACAGTGAGGGGTGTGGGGTATATCAGAGTGTTACAGTGAGGTGTGTGGGATAGATCAGAGTGTTACAGTGAGGGGTGTGGGATATATCAGAGTGTTACAGTGAGGGGTGTGGGGTATATCAGTGTGTTACAGTGAGGGGTGTGGGGTATATCAGAGTGTTACAGTGAGGGGTGTGGGGTATATCAGAGTGTTACAGTGAGGGGTGTGGGGTATATCAGTGTGTTACAGTGAGGGGTGTGGGATATATCAGAGTGTTACAGTGAGGGGTGTGGGATACATCAGAGTGTTACAGTGAGGGGTGTGGGGTGTATCAGAGTGTTACAGTGAGGGGTGTGGGCTGTATCAGACTGTTACAGTGAGGGGTGTGGAATATATCAGAGTGTCTCAGTGAGTGATGTGGTTTATATTAGAATGTTATACAATGAGGGTTATGGGATATATCAGAGTGTTACAGTGAGGGGTGTGGGATATATCAGAGTGTTACAGTGACGGGTGTGGGATAGATCAGAGTGTTACAGTGAGGAGAGTGGGATATATCAGAGTGTTACAGTGAGGGGTGTGGGGTATATCAGAGTGTTACAGTGAGGGGTGTGGGGTATATCAGAGTGTTACAGTGAGGGGTGTGGGGTATATCAGAGTGTTACAGTGAGGGTGTGGGGTATATCAGAGTGTTACAGTGAGTGGTGTGGGGTATATCAGAATGTTACAGTGAGGTGTGTGGGGTATATCAGAGTGTTACAGTGAGTGGTGTGGGGTATATCAGAATGTTACAGTGAGGTGTGTGGGATATATCAGAGTGTCACAGTGAGGGGTGTCGGATATATCAGAGTGTTACAGTGAGTGGTGTGGGGTACATCAGAGTGTCGCAGTGAGGGGTGTGGGATATATCAGAGTGTCACAGTGAGGGGTGTCGGATATATCAGAGTGTTACAGTGAGGGGTGTGGGGTATATCAGAGTGTTACAGTGAGGGTGTGGGGTATATCAGAGTGTTACAGTGAGTGGTGTGGGGTATATCAGAATGTTACAGTGAGGTGTGTGGGGTATATCAGAGTGTTACAGTGAGGGGTGTGGGATATATCAGAGTGTTACAGTGAGGGGTGTGGGGTATATCAGAGTGTTACAGTGAGGGGTGTGGGGCATATCAGAGTGTTACAGTGAGGTGTGTGGGGTATATCAGAGTGTTACAGTGAGGGGTGTGGGATATATCAGAGTGTTACAGTGAGGGGTGTGGGGTATATCAGAGTGTTACAGTGAGGGGTGTGGGATATATCAGAGTGTTACAGTGAGGGGTGTGGGATATATCAGAGTGTCACAGTGAGGGGTGTCGGATATATCAGAGTGTTACAGTGAGGGGTGTGGGATATATCAGAGTGTTACAGTGAGGGGTGTGGGGTATATCAGAGTGTTACAGTGAGGGGTGTGGGATATATCAGAGTGTTACAGTGAGGGGTGTGGGATATATCAGAGTGTTACAGTGAGGGGAGTGGGATATATCAGAGTGTTACAGTGAGGGGTGTGGGATATATCAGAGTGTTACAGTGAGGGGTGTGGGATATATCAGTGTGTTACAGTGAGGGGTGTGGGGTATATCAGAGTGTTACTGTGATGGGTGTGGGATATATCAGAGTGTTACAGTGATGGGTGTGGGATATATCAGAGTGTTACAGTGAGGGGTGTGGGGTATATCAGAGTGTTACAGTGAGGGGTGTGGGATATATCAGAGTGTTACAGTGAGTGGTGTGGGATATATCAGAGTGTTACAGTGAGGGGTGTGGGATATATCAGAGTGTTACAGTGAGGGGTGTGGGGTATATCTGTTATGCATGTCTCGTGTCCCACCAGAGGCCCAAACATTCTAGACCACTACTACACAAATATCAAACATGCCTACCTCTCTCTCACCCGCCCACACTTTGGCAAATCAGACCACCAGGCTGTGCTTCTGCTCCCGGCTTACAAGCAAAAACTGAAGTGGGAGAATCTGTTCAGGAAAGTCCTGCAATGTTGGTCTGAAGATCTCCTACGGGGCTGCTTGGAGTCAGTGGACTGGTCAGTATTTAAAAACTCTGCGACCAGCCTGAACGAGTACGCCACTACAGTAACTGACTTCATTAGTAAGTGTGTAGAAGACTGTGTGTTAAAGAAGCAAATCCGGGTCTTCCCCAACCGGAAACCATGGATGAACAGGGATATCCACTGCTTGCTGAAATCCAGGTTTGAGGCGTTTAAGTCAGCCGACACTAACCTATACAAGAAAGCCAGATATGATCTCAGGAGATCCATCAAAGATGTCAAAAGACAGTACTGGACCAAGCTAGAGTCCCGGGCTAGCACAGGGACCCCCGCCGACTATGGCAAGGTCTGCAAGACATCAGGGCATGTAGAATCGCCGGCATCAATGTACTCCTCCTCGATGAGGTCAACAAATTCTACGCCCATTTTGAGCAAGAGGTCGGCGAGAGAACACCTCCACCCTGGAAGCCTCAACCAAACCTGTTTCCAAAGTCACCATTGCAGATGTCAGAGCAGCCTTCTCGGAGGTCAAGCCACGGAAAGTGACTGGCCAGGATGGGGTACCCGGACCAGCACTCAGATCCTGCGCTGACCAGCTGGCGGGGGTATTCGCAGACATCTTCAACCTCTCTTTACAACAATCTGAGGTCTCTATCTGCTTCAAGAAGACGACCATCATCCCGGTACCAAAGAAAAGTCAGGAAGTGTGTCTTAATGACTATCATCTGGTGGCTCTGACATCCATCATTATGAAGCGCTTCGAAAGGTTAGTCATGGCACAAATCAATTCCGGCCTCCCAGATTGCCTGGATCCACTACAGTTCGCCTACCACCGCAACAGGTCCACAGCAGACACCATCCCCCTGGCCCTACACTCAACCCTGGAACATCTGGATAACAAGGACACCTATGTCAGACTTATTGACGTGGAGATACCGGTGTTGGACTGGGGTAAACACAGTAAGAAGTTTAACAACACCAGGTTAAAGTCCAACAGGTTTATTTGGTAGCAAACGTGGTAGTCACACGTGTGGCTTTTGCTACCAAATAAACCTGTTGGACTTTAACCTGGTGTTGTTAAACTTCTTACTAGACTTATTGACTACAGCTCAGCCTTCAACACTATCATTCCCACGAAACTCACCTTCAAACTCCATGGCCTGGGGCTCGGTTCCTCCCTCTGTGACTGGATCCTGAACTTCCTAATCCACAGACCGCAATCAGTAAGGATAGGCAACAACACCTCCTCCACGATCATCCTCAACACCGGTGCCCCACAAGGCTGTGTCCTCAGCCCCTTACTATCCTCCTTGAACACCTATGACCGTGTGGCCAAATTCCCCTCCAACTCCATATTCAAGTTTGCTGTTGACATGTGTTAAAGGAACCTCTGTGATTATGGGCGACTTTAATCTGCATATAGATTGGGAGAGTCAAATTAGTCACAGTACAATAGAGGAGGAATTTCAGGAGTGCATCCAGGATGGTTTTCTGGAACAATACATTGAGGAACCAACAAGGGAACAGGCCATCTTGGACTGGGTGTTGTGCAATGAGAAAGGACTAGTTGGCAATCTCGTTGTGAGAGAACTCTTGGGGGACGAGTGACCATAATATGGTAGAATTCTTTGTCAAGGTGGAGAGTGATGCAGTTGATTCTGAGACCAGGGTCCTGAATCTCAGTAAAGGTAACTATGAGGCATGAATTGGCCATGACGGACTGGGAAACATTACTGAAAGGAAAGGCAGTGGACAGGCACTGGCAGGCATTTAAAGAACGAATGGTAAACTCCAGAAGTTGTTCACTTCTGTTTGGCGCAAGAGCAGAAAGGGAATTGTGGCCAAACCGTGGCTTACAAGGAAAATTAGAGATAGGATCAGATTGAAGGAAGAAGCAGACAAATTGGCAAGAAAAAGCAACAGGCCTGAGGATTGGGAGCAGTTTAAAATCCAGCAAAGGAAGACCAAGGGACTGATTAAGAAGGGAAAAATAGCGTATGAAAGTAAGCTAGCGGGGAACAGAAAGACTGACTGTAAAAGTTTCTATAGATATGTAAAGAGAAAAAAGATTGGCAAATCGAATGTAGGCCCCTTACAGTCAGATACAGGGGCATTCATAACGGGGAATAAAGAAATGATTGAGGAATTAAATTTGTACTTTGCTTCTGTCTTCACAAAGGAAGACATGAATAATGTACCAGAAGTTCTGAGAGAAACATGTTTTAGTGAGGAGCTGAAGGAAATCAGCATTAGAAGAGAAATGGTTTTGGGGAAATTGATGGGATTGAAGGTGGATAAATCTCCAGGGCCTGATAATCTTCATCCCAGAGTACTGAAGGA
Organism: Mustelus asterias; assembly: GCF_964213995.1. NCBI lineage: Eukaryota > Metazoa > Chordata > Chondrichthyes > Carcharhiniformes > Triakidae > Mustelus > Mustelus asterias. The sequence continues at coordinate 28,555 of NW_027591955.1, forward strand.
AGTGGCCCTGGAAATGGTAGATCCATTGGTGGTTATTTTCCAATATTCTTTGGACTCTGGAGTCGTTCCTACAGATTGGAGGGTTGTTAATGTAAACCCACGAGTCACAAAGGGAGGTAGAGAGAAAGCAGGGAACTATCGACCAGTGAACCTAACGTGGGTACTGGGGAGGTTGCGAGAGTCTATTATCAAGGATTTTGTAACTCGGCATTTGGAAGGCAGCGGTATAATCAGAAAAAGTCAGCACGGATTTACAAAAGGGAAATCATGCTCAACGAATTTTTTGGAATTTGCTTGAGGATGTAACTAGTAGAGTTGACTGAGGAGAACCGGTGGATGTGGTTTATTTGGACTTTCAGGAGGCTTTCGACAAGGTCTCACATAACAGGCTACTATGTAAAGTTAGAGCATGTGGGATTGCAGGTAATGTCTTGAGATGAATAGAAAGCTGGTTAGCAGATAGGAAGCAAAGATTTGGCATAAATGGGCCTTTTTCTGATTGGTAGTCAGTGACGAGTGGGGTTCCGCAGAGATCTGCGCCAGGACCCCAACTGTTTACATTAAGTATTAATGATTTGGAAGAGGGGACTGAATGTATTATCTCCAAATTTACAGATGACACAATGTTGGGTGGGAGGGTGAGCTGTGAGAAGGATGCAAAGATGCTTCAGCGTGATTTGGACAGGCTGAGTGTGTGGGCAACTGCATGGCAGATGCAGTATAATGTGCATAAATGTGAGGTTACCCACTCTGGTAGCAATAACAGGGAAACAGATTGTTACTTGAATGGACGTAGATTGAGGGAGGTTGATAGTCAACAAGACCTTGGAGTCCTCGTGCATCAGTCGCTGAGAGTAAGCGCTCAGGTACAGCAGGCAGGAAAGAAGGCAAATGGTATGTTGGCCTTCATAGCGAGAGGGTTTGACTATAGGGATCGGGATGTATTGCTGCAATTGTACAGGGCGTTGGTGAGGCCACACCTGGAGTATTGTGTGCAGTTTTGATGTCCTTATCTGAGGAAGGATGTCCTTGCTATAGAGGGAGTGCAGCGAAGGTTTACCAGGCTGATTCCTGGGATGGCAGGTCTGTCATATGAGGAGAGACTAAGTCGGTTAGGATTATATTCACTGGAGTTTAGAAGAGTGAGAGGGGATCTCATAGAAACTTATAAAATTCTAACAGTGTTAGACAGGGTAGATTCAGAAAGAATGTTCCCAGTTCTGGGGGAGTCCAGAACTAGGGGTCATAGATTGAGGATAAGGGGTAAACCTTTTAGGACTGAGGTGAGGAGAAATTTCTTCACCCAGAGGGCGGTGAATGTGTGGAATTCACTCCCACAGAAAGTAGTTGAGGTCAAAACATTGTGTGATTTCAAGAAGAAATTAGACATAGCTTTTGGGGCGAAAGGGATGAAGGGGTATGGGGGGAAGGGGGGATCAGGATATTGAATTCAATGATCAGCCGTGATCAAAATGGACGGCGGAGCAGGCTCGATGGGCCGAATGGCCTCCTCCTGCTTCTATTTCCGATGTTTCCATGACACCACCGTAGTGGGTCGGATCTCAAACAATGACAAGACAGAGTCCAGGAATGAGATAGAGAATCTGGTGAACTGGTGCAGCAACAATAATCTCTCCCTCAATGTCAACAAAACAAAGGAGATTCTCATCGACTTCAGGAAGCGTAAAGGAGAACAAATGTGAGGTTATCCACTTTGGAAGAAATAATAGTAAAATGGAACATTATTTAAATGGAGAAAAATTACATCGTGCGACTGTGCAGAGGGACCTGGGGGTCCTTGTGCACGAATCGCAAAAACTCAGTCTGCAGGTGCAGCAGGTGATCAAGAAGGCGAATGGAATGTTGGCCTTTATCGCGAGGTGGATAGAATATAAAAGCAGGGAGGTCTTGCTGCAACTGTACAAGGCACTGGTGAGGCCGCAACTGGAGTACTGTGTGCAGTTTTGGTCCCCTTATTTGCGAAAGGATATATTGGTCTTGGAGGGAGTGCAGAGAAGGTTCAGCAGGTTGATACCGGAGATGAGGGGTATGGCTTATGAGGAGAGATTAAACAGATTGGGTCTGTATTCGTTGGAGTTAGAAGGATGAGGGGTGATCTTATAGAGACATATAAGATAATGAAGGGGCTGGATAGGGTAGAGGTGGAGAGATTCTTTCCACTTAGAAGGGAAACCAGAACTAGAGGGCACAGCCTCAAAATAAGGGGGGGGGCCGGTTCAGAACAGAGTTGAGGGGGAACTTCTTCTCTCAGAGGGTAGTGAATCTCTGGAATTCTCTGCCCATTGAAGTGGTGGAGGCTTCCTCGTTGAATATGTTTAAATCACGGGTAGATAGTTTTCTGATCGATAAGGGAATTAGGGGATATGGGGAGCAGGCGGGTAAGTGGAACTGATTCGCTTCAGATCAGCCATGATCTTGTTGAATGGCGGGGCAGGCTCGAAGGGCCAGATGGCCTACTCCTGCTCCTAGTTCTTATGTTCTTATATCAGAGTGTTACAGTGAGGGGTGTGGGATATATCAGGGTGTTTAAGTGAGGGGTGTGGGATATATCAGAGTGTTACAGTGAGGGGTGTGGGGTGTATCAGAGTGTTACAGTGAGGGGTGTGGGGTATATCAGAGTGTTACAGTGAGTGGTGTGGGGTATATCAGAGAGTGACAGTGAGGAGTGTGGGGTATATCAGAGTGTTACAGTGAGGGGTGTGGGGTATATCAGGGTGTTTAAGTGAGGGGTGTGGGATATATCAGAGTGTTACCGTGAGGGGTGTGGGGTATATCAGAGTGTTACAGTGAGGGGTGTGGGATATATCAGAGTGTTACAGTGAGGGGTGTGGGACATATCAGAGTGTTACAGTGAGGGGAGTGGGGTATATCAGAGTGTTACAGTGAGGGGTGTGGGGTATATCAGAGTGTTACAGTGAGGGGTGTGGGGTATATCACAGTGTTACAGTGAGGGGTGTGGGTATATCAGAGTGTTACAGTGAGGGGTGTGGGGTATATCAGAGTGTTACGGTGAGGGATGTGGGTATATCAGAGTGTTACAGTGAGGGGTGTAGGATATATCAGAGTGTTACAGTGAGGGGTGTGGGGTATATCAGACTATTACAGTGAGGTGTGTGAGGTATATCAGAGTGTTACAGTGAGGGGTGTAGGATATATCAGAGTGTTACAGTGAGGGGTGTGGAATATATCAGAGTGTGACATTGGGAGGTGTGGGATATATCAGAGTATTACAGTGAGGGGTGTGGGATATATCAGAGTGTTACAGTGAGGGGTGTGGGGTATACCAGACTATTACAGTGAAGGGTGTGGGGTATTTCAGAGTGTTACAGTGAGGGTGTGGAATATATCAGAGTGTTACAGTGAGGGGTGTGGGGTATATTAGAGTGTTACAGTGAAGGGTGTGGGATATATCATAGTGTTACAGTGAAGCGTGTGGGGCATATCAGAGTGTTACAGTGAGGGGTGTGGGATATATCAGAGTGTTGCAGTGAGGGGTGTGGGGTATATCAGAATGTTACAGTGAGGGGTGTGGGATATAACAGAGTGTTACAGTGAGGGGTGCGGGGTGTTTCAGAATGTTACAGTGAGGGGTGTGGGGTATATCAGAGTGTTGCAGTGAGGGGTGTGGGGTATATCAGAGTGTTACAGTGAGGGGTGTGGGATATATCAGAGTGTTACAGTGAGGGGTGTGGGATATATCAGAGTGTTACAGTGAAGGGTGTGGGGTATTTCAGAGTGTTACAGTGAGGGTGTGGAATATATCAGAGTGTTACAGTGAGGGGTGTGGGGTATACCAGACTATTACAGTGAAGGGTGTGGGGTATTTCAGAGTGTTACAGTGAGGGTGTGGAATATATCAGAGTGTTACAGTGAGGGGTGTGGGGTATATTAGAGTGTTACAGTGAAGGGTGTGGGATATATCATAGTGTTACAGTGAAGCGTGTGGGATATATCAGAGTGTTACAGTGAGGGGTGTGGGGTATATCAGAGTGTTACAGTGCGGGGTGTGGGGTATATCATAGTGTTACAGTGAGGGGTGTGGGGTATATCAGAGTGTTACAGTGAGGGGTGTGGGGTATATCGGAGTGTTACAGTGCGGGGTGTGGGGTATATCAGAGTGCTACAGTGAGGGGTGTGGGGTATATCAGAGTGTTACAGTGAGGGGTGTGGGGTATATCAGAGTGTTACAGTGAGGGGTGTGGGGTATATCAGAGTGTTACAGTGAGGGGTGTGGGGTATATCGGAGTGTTACAGTGCGGGGTGTGGGGTATATCAGAGTGTTACAGTGAGGGGTGTGGGATATATCAGAGTGTTACAGTGAGGGGTGTGGGGTATATCGGAGTGTTACAGTGAGGGGTGTGGGATATATCAGAGTGTTACAGTGAGGGGTGTGGGGTATATCAGAGTGTTACAGTGAGGGGTGTGGGGTATATCAGAGTGTTACAGTGAGGGGTATATCAGAGTCTTACAGTGAGGGGTGAGGGGTATATCAGAGTGTTACAGTGAGGGGTGTGGGGTATATCAGTGTGTTACAGTGAGGGGTGTGGGGTATATCAGAGTGTTACAGTGAGGGGTGTGGGGTATATCAGAGTGTTACAGTGAGGGGTGTGGGGTATATCAGAGTGTTACAGTGAGGGGTGTGGGGTATATCAGAGTGTTACAGTGAGGGGTGTGGGATATATCAGAGTGTTACAGTGAGGGGTGTGGGATATATCAGAGTGTTACAGTGAGGGGTGTGGGGTATATCGGAGTGTTACAGTGAGGGGTGCGGGATATATCAGAGTGTTACAGTGAGGGGTGCGGGGTATATCAGAGTGTTACAGTGAGGGGTGTGGGGTATATCAGAGTGTTACAGTGAGGGGTCAGGGGTATATCAGAGTGTTACAGTGAGGGGTGAGGGGTATATCAGAGTGTTGCAGTGAGGGGTGTGGGGTATATCAGAGTGTTACAGTGAGGGGTGTGGGATATATCAGAGTGTTACAGTGAGGGGTGTGGGGTATATCAGTGTGTTACAGTGAGGGGTGTGGGGTATATCAGAGTGTTACAGTGAGGGATGTGGGGTATATCAGAGTTACAGTGAGGGGTGTGGGGTATATCAGAGTGTTACAGTGAGGGGTGTGGGATATATCAGAGTGTTACAGTGAGGGATGTGGGGTATATCAGAGTTACAGTGAGGGGTGTGGGGTATATCAGAGTGTTACAGTGAGGGGTGTGTGATATATCAGAGTGTTACAGTGAGGCGTGTGGGAAATATCAGAGTGTTACAGTGAGGGGTGTGGGATATATCAGAGTGTTACAGTGAGGGGTGTGGGGTATATCGGAGTGTTACAGTGCGGGGTGTGGGGTATATCAGAGTGTTACAGTGAGGGGTGTGGGGTATTTCAGAGTGTTACAGTGAGGGTGTGGAATATATCAGAGTGTTACAGTGAGGGGTGTGGGGTATATCAGAGTGTTACAGTGAGGGGTGTGGGATATATCAGAGTGTTACAGTGAGGGGTGTGGGATATATCAGAGTGTTACAGTGAGGGGTGTGGGGTATATCGGAGTGTTACAGTGAGGGGTGCGGGATATATCAGAGTGTTACAGTGAGGGGTGCGGGGTATATCAGAGTGTTACAGTGAGGGGTGTGGGGTATATCAGAGTGTTACAGTGAGGGGTGAGGGGTATAACAGAGTGTTACAGTGAGGGGTGTGGGGTATATCAGTGTGTTACAGTGAGGGGTGTGGGATATATCGGAGTGTTACAGTGAGGGGTGTGGGATATATCAGAGTGTTACAGTGAGGGGTGTGGGGTATATCAGAGTGTTACAGTGAGGGATGTGGGGTATATCAGAGTGTTACAGTGAGGGGTGTGGGGTATATCAGAGTGTTACAGTGAGGGATGTGGGGTATATCAGAGTTACAGTGAGGGGTGTGGGGTATATCAGAGTGTTACAGTGAGGGGTGTGGGATATATCAGAGTGTTACAGTGAGGCGTGTGGGAAATATCAGAGTGTTACAGTGAGGGGTGTGGGATATATCAGAGTGTTACAGTGAGGGGTGTGGGGTATATCGGAGTGTTACAGTGCGGGGTGTGGGGTATATCAGAGTGTTACAGTGAGGGGTGTGGGGTATATCAGAGTGTTACAGTGAGGGGTGTGGGATATATCAGAGTGTTACAGTGAGGGGTGTGGGGTATATCGGAGTGTTACAGTGCGGGGTGTGGGGTATATCAGAGTGCTACAGTGAGGGGTGTGGGGTATATCAGAGTGTTACAGTGAGGGGTGTGGGGTATATCAGAGTGTTACAGTGAGGGGTGTGGGGTATATCGGAGTGTTACAGTGCGGGGTGTGGGGTATATCAGAGTGTTACAGTGAGGGGTGTGGGGTATATCAGAGTGTTACAGTGAGGGGTGTGGGGTATATCAGAGTGTTACAGTGAGGGGTGTGGGGTATATCAGAGTGTTACAGTGAGGGGTGTGGGATATATCAGAGTGTTACAGTGAGGGGTGTGGGATATATCAGAGTGTTACAGTGAGGGGTGTGGGGTATATCGGAGTGTTACAGTGAGGGGTGCGGGATATATCAGAGTATTACAGTGAGGGGTGCGGGGTATATCAGAGTGTTACAGTGAGGGGTGTGGGGTATATCAGAGTGTTACAGTGAGGGGTGAGGGGTATATCAGAGTGTTACAGTGAGGGGTGAGGGGTATATCAGAGTGTTACAGTGAGGGGTGTGGGGTATATCAGTGTGATACAGTGAGGGGTGTGGGGTATATCGGAGTGTTACAGTGAGGGGTGTGGGGTATATCAGAGTGTTACAGTGAGGGGTGTGGGGTATATCAGAGTGTTACAGTGAGGCGTGTGGGAAATATCAGAGTGTTACAGTGAGGGGTGTGGGATATATCAGAGTGTTACAGTGAGGGGTGTGGGGTATATCGGAGTGTTACAGTGCGGGGTGTGGGGTATATCAGAGTGTTACAGTGAGGGGTGTGGGGTATATCAGAGTGTTACAGTGAGGGGTGTGGGGTATATCAGAGTGTTACAGTGAGGGGTGTGGGGTATATCGGAGTGTTACAGTGCGGGGTGTGGGGTATATCAGAGTGTTACAGTGAGGGGTGTGGGGTATATCAGAGTGTTACAGTGAGGGGTGTGGGATATATCAGAGTGTTACAGTGAGGGGTGTGGGGTATATCAGAGTGTTACAGTGAGTGGTGTCGGGTATATCAGAGTGTTACAGCGAGGGGTGTGGGGTATATCGGAGTGTTACAGTGCGGGCTGTGGGGTATATCAGAGTGTTACCGTGAGGGGTGTGGGATATATCAGATTGTTACAGTGAGGGGTGTGGGGTATATCAGAGTGTTACAGTGAGGGGTGTGGGGTATATCAGAGTGTTACAGTGCGGGCTGTGGGGTATATCAGAGTGTTACAGTGAGGGGCTGTGGGGTATATCAGAGTGTTACAGTGAGGGATGTGGGGTATATCAGAGTGTTACAGTGAGGGGTGTGGGGTATATCAGAGTGTTACAGTGAGGGGTGTGGGGTGTATCAGAGTGTTACAGTGAGGGGTGTGAGATATATCAGAGTGTTACAGTGAGGGGTGTGGGATATATCAGAGTTTTACAGTGAGGGGTGAGGGGTATATCAGAGTGTTACAGTGAGGAGTGTGGGATATATCAGAGTGTTACAGTGAGGGGTGTGGGATATATCAGAGTGTTACAGTGAGGGGTGTGGGGTATATCAGAGTGTTACAGTGAGGGGTGTGGGGTATATCAGAGTGTTACAGTGAGGGGTGTGGGATATATCAGTGTTACAGTGAGGGGTGTGGGATATATCAGAGTGTTACAGTGAGGGGTGTGGGGTATATCAGAGTGTTACAGTGAGGGGTGTGGAGTTTTTCAGGGAGTGCTGTAATTATTCAGTTTTATCCTGCGTTTTGAATGCTCTTTCTCTCTCTCACTCTCTCTATCTGTGTCTCTGTCTGTTTGTTTCTCTCTGTCTTTCGAGAGACTCACTTTCTCACTACCTGTCCTTCCCTCTGTCTCCCTCTATTTCACTCTCTCACTATCTTGTCTCTCTCTCATTATATATGTCTCTCTTTCTCTCTCTCTCTGTCTTTCTCGAGCTCTCTCTCTCTCATTCTGTGTGACTCTCTCTTGCTGACTCTGTCTCTGTCTCTTTCTTTCTGTCTCTGCCTCTCACTCTGTCTCTCTCTCTTTCTGTCTCTCTCTCTGACTCTCTCTCTCTCTCTCTGTCTCTCTCTCTCCTCCTTTAAGACGCTCTTTCAGAACCGCCCTCTGTGACTGAGCTTTTGGTCGCCTGCCCCTGATCCCTCCCCATGTGTCTCGGGGTCAGATTCTGTCTGATTGATGCTGCTCTGAAGCGCCTCGGGGGTGATTTACACTGAAACGCCTGCTCTCGATCCTGCCCTGCTCCCCGCCGATTCCAGAGGGATTCCCACAGCAGGGAAGGGAAGATTGTCGTGGTCGAGATTTCCTGCGTGTTTCACACTGCGCGCTCCGAGAATTAAAGAATTGTGCAATGAAGTGTATCTCGGGTGAATTCTATCACCCGGATCGCTGCACAATGGAAAGATAATGCAGCTTGTGCCACTCTGAGTTGTCGATGAGTCAACAATGACCCATTCATTGGGAAACTCACTCAGATGCACACCTCAGCGAGAAGGTTTCACAAGGGCTGAGAGAATCTCAAACACATCGCCCTCGGCACCAACCCACAGACAGTGCAGTGCTCCCTCAGCACTGACCCTCCCACAGTGCGGCGCTCCCTCAGCACTGACCCTCCCACAGTGCGGCGCTCCCTCAGCACTGACCCTCCCACAGTGCGGCGCTCCCTCAGCACTGACCCTCCCACAGTGCGGCGCTCCCTCAGCACTGACCCTCCCACAGTGCGGCGCTCCCTCAGCACTGACCCTCCCACAGTGCGGGGCTCCCTCAGCACTGACCCTCCCACAGTGCGGCGCTCCCTCAGCACTGACCCTCCCACAGTGCGGGGCTCCCTCAGCACTGACCCTCCCACAGTGCGGCGCTCCCTCAGCACTGACCCTCCCACAGTGCGGCGCTCCCTCGGCACCAACCCACAGACAGTGCGGCGCTCCCTCAGCACTGACCCTCCCACAGTGCGGCGCTCCCTCAGCACTGACCCTCCCACAGTGCGGCGCTCCCTCAGCACTGACCCTCCCACAGTGCGGCGCTCCCTCAGCACTGACCCTCCCACAGTGCGGCGCTCCCTCGGCACCAACCCACAGACAGTGCGGCGCTCCCTCAGCACTGACCCTCCCACAGTGCGGCGCTCCCTCAGCACTGACCCTCCCACAGTGCGGCGCTCCCTCAGCACTGACCCTCCCACAGTGCGGCGCTCCCTCAGCACTGACCCTCCCACAGTGCGGCGCTCCCTCAGCACTGACCCTCCCACAGTGCGGCGCTCCCTCAGCACTGACCCTCCCATAGTGCGGGGCTCCCTCAGCACTGACCCTCCCACAGTGCGGCGCTCCCTCAGCACTGACCCTCCCACAGTGCGGCGCTCCCTCAGCACTGACCCTCCCACAGTGCGGCGCTCCCTCAGCACTGACCCTCCCACAGTGCGGCGCTCCCTCAGCACTGACCCTCCCACAGTGCGGCGCTCCCTCAGCACTGACCCTCCCACAGTGCGGCACTCCCTCAGCACTGACCCTCCCACAGTGCAGCGCTCCCTCAGCACTGACCCTCCGACAGTGCAGTGCTCCCTCAGCACTGACCCTCCCACAGTGCGGCGCTCTCTCAGCACTGACCCTCCCACAGTGCGGCGCTCCCTCAGCACTGACCCTCCCACAGTGCGGCGCTCCCTCAGCACTGACCCTCCGACAGTGCGGCGCTCCCTCAGCACTGACCCTCCCACAGTGCGGTGTTCCCTCAGAACTGACCCTCCCACAGTACGGCGCTCCCTCAGCACTGACCCTCCCACAGTGCGGCGCTCCCTCAGCACTGACCCTCCCACAGTGCGGTACGCCCTCAGCACTGACCCTCCCACAGTGCGGTACGCCCTCAGCACTGACCCTCCCACAGTGCGGCGCTCCCTCAGCACTGACCCTCCCACAGTGCGGCACGCCCTCAGCACTGACCCTCCCACAGTGCGGTACGCCCTCGGCACTGACCCTCCCACAGTGCGGGGCTCCCTCAGCACTGACCCTCCCACGGGGTGGCGCTCCCTCAGCATTGACCCTCCCACAGTGCAGCACTCCCTCAGCACTGAACCTCCCACAGTGCGGCGCTCCCTCAGCACTGACCCTCTGACAGTGCGGCGCTCCCTCAGCACTGACCCTCCCACAGTGCGGCGCTCCCTCAGCACTGACCCTCCCACAGTGCGGCGCTCCCTCAGCACTGACCCTCTGACAGTGCGGCGCTCCCTCAGCACTGACCCTCCCACTGCCTCGAGGGAGCACCGCACCGATGGAGATTGCACCTTTCAAAATGGACATTAAAACATCTCTGATGGAGGGGAAAGATGCCAATAACCACGGCTAATCCCTGGAATGGGCGGGTTGTCTGATGAGGAAAGGTCGGACAGGTCAGGCTTGTATCCGCTGCAGTTTAGAAGAGTACGAGGCGACTCGATCCAAACCTTTCAGATCCTGAGGGGGTTTCTTGACAGGGTGGGTGTGGAGAGGATGTTTCCTCTTGTGGGAGAATCTAGAGCTTGGTGTGTGTGTGTGTGTGTGGGAGGGCGGGGGGGGGGCGGGGGAGGGGGTGGGGGGGGGGGCGAGCCGGGGGGGGGGCGAGTGGGAGGTGGTGTGGTGTCACTGTTTAAAAAGAAGGGGGTCGCCCATTGCAGACGGAGATGAGGAGAAATGTTTTCTCTCAGAGGGGGCTGAGTCTCTGGAACTCTCTTCCTCAGAAGGCGGGGGAAGCAGAGTCTTGGAATCTTTTGAAGGCAGAGGTGGATAGATTCTGGATTAACGCTGGGGCGAAAGGTTATCGGGGGTGAAAGGTTATCGGGGGGTCGGCGGGAATGTGGGGCCAAGGTGACCATCAGATCAGACATGGTCTTATTGATGGGGACAGCAGGCTGGAGGGGCCGAGTGGCCTCCTCCAGCTGCTAGTTTGTGTGTTCCGCAGAGAAACGTGTGTTGAATAATGACGCTAATAATGGCAGTAATGGCAAAGAGGTTGGAGTTAAAACAAGCTTGTTCTTGCACACAAACACTGAGATACCAGGACAGCATGACTCAGTCCTGACTCTGTGCATTCCACAGATAACATTCACATGTCGTCAGCAAAAAAAAACAGATCTACAGATTCAGACATGAAGGATTTCTCCATTTACGTCCTTAATCCTTCCCAGGATTAACTCCATTCCACAACCCCTTCCCAAGTATCTCACAGGGACAGTGTAGAGGGAGCTTTACTCTGTATCTAACCCCTGTACCTGTCCTGGTAGTGTTTGATGGGGACAGTGCATCGCTCCCTCAGCACTGACCCTCCCACAGTGCGGCGCTCCCTCAGCACTGACCCTCCCACAGTGCGGCGCTCCCTCAGCACTGACCCTCCCACGGTGCGGCGCTCCCTCAGCACTGACCCTCCCACAGTGCGGCGCTCCCTCAGCACTGACCCTCCCACAGTGCGGCGCTCCCTCAGCACTGACCCTCCCACAGTGCGGCGCTCCCTCAGCACTGACACCGGGTTGAGGGGATTGTATGTGTGCATTTTGTTGCTCGATTCTGTGTAATGTGGAGGGTAAACACTGTGCCTCAGCGGGTGTGTCGCCGGGAGCCTCACTTGGAAATGATGGAGTCTGTCAGAGATTTTGGAAATGCTTTGTTCCTGCTGAATGGTCACCCAAAGTCTGTCAGAGTTCGAGGAAATCATTCAGAATTATTCAAATGGAGAAATATTTCCTGTTGTATCTCCCAGATCTTTGCGGCTGCTCAGAACATCAACACAGGGACTGGAATCCCAATGGATCCAACTCCCTTCCCGTTCACTCCCACTGTACACAATCCCAATGCACCCAAACCCCTTCCCATTCACTCCCACTGTACACAATCCCAATGGATCCAAATCCCTTCCCGTTCACTCCCACTGTACACAATCCTAATGGATCCAAATCCCTTCCCGTTCACTCCCACTGCACACAATCCCAATGGATCCAAATCCCTTCCCGTTCACTCCCACTGTACACAATCCCAATGGATCCAAATCCCTTCCCGTTCATCTCCCACTGTACACAATCCCAATGGATCCAAATCCCTTCCCGTTCACTCCCACTGTACACAATCCTCATAGAACATAGAACATAGAAAGCCACAGCACAAACAGGCCCTTCGGCCCACAAGTTGCGCCGATCACATCCCCACCTCTAGGCCTATCTATAGCCCTCAATCCCATTAAATCCCATGTACTCATCCAGAAGTCTCTTAAAAGACCCCAACGAGTTTGCCTCCACCACCACCGACGTCAGCCGATTCCACTCACCCACCACCCTCTGAGTGAAAAACTTACCCCTGACATCCCCCCTGTACCTACCCCCCAGCACCTTAAACCTGTGTCCTCTCGTAGCAACCATTTCAGCCCTTGGAAATAGCCTCTGAGAGTCCACCCTATCCAGACCCCTCAACATCTTGTAAACCTCTATCAGGTCACCTCTCATCCTTCGTCTCTCCAGGGAGAAGAGACCAAGCTCCCTCAACCTATCCTCATAAGGCATGCCCCCCAATCCAGGCAACATCCTTGTAAATCTCCTCTGCACCCTTTCAATGGCTTCAACATCTTTCCTGTAATGAGGTGACCAGAACTGCGCGCAGTACTCCAAGTGGGGTCTAACCAGGGTCCTATAAAGCTGCAGCATTATCTCCCGACTCCTAAACTCAATCCCTCAATCCCAAAATCCCTTCCCGTTCACTCCCACTGTACACAATCCTAATGGATCCAAATCCCTTCCCGTTCACTCCCACTGTACACAATCCCAATGGATCCAAATCCCTTCCCGTTCACTCCCACTGTACACAATCCCAATGCACCCAAACCCCTACTCGTTCATCTCCCACTGTACACAATCCTAATGGATCCAAATCCCTTCCCGTTCACTTCCACTGCACACAATCCCAATGGATCCAAATCCCTTCCCGTTCACTTCCACTGCACACAATCCCAATGGATCCAAATCCCTTCCCGTTCACTTCCACTGCAGACAATCCTAATGGATCCAACTCCCTTCCCGTTCACTCCAACTGTACACAATCCCAATCACAACCCCTGCCCGCTCACTCCCACTGTACACAATCCCAATGAAACCAAACCCCTTCCCGTTCACTCCCACTGTACACAACCCCAATCCCAAACCCCTTCCTGTTCACTCCCACTGTACACAATCCCAATCCCAAACCCCCTCCCGTTCACTCACACTGTACACAATCCCAATGGACCCAAATCCCTTCCCATTCACTCCCACTGTACACAATCCCAATATCAAACCCCTTCCCGTTCACTCCCATTGTACATAATCCCAATGGACCCAAAACCCTTCCCATTTACTGCCAGTGTACTCAATCCCAATGGACTAAAGCAACTCTTCATTCGCTCCCACTGTATACAATTTGAATCCCAAACCCCTTCCCATTAACTAGCACTGTACACAATCCCAATGGACCTAAACCCATTCCCACTCACTCCCACTGTACAGAATCCCAATACCAAATCCCTTCCCATTCACTCCCACAGCACACAATCGCAATCCCCAACCCCTTCCCATTCACTCCCACTGCACACAATCCCAATTGACCCAAAGCCTTTCCTGTTCACTCCCACTGTACAGAATCCCTCTGGATCCAAACCACTTTCCATTCACTCAACTGTAGTCAATCCCAATCCACTTCCCGTTCACTCCCATTGTACATAATCCCAATGGACCCAACCCCCTTACCATTCACTCCCACTGTACACAATCCCAATGGACCCAAACCCCTTCCCATTCACTCCCACTGTACACAATGCCAATGGAGCTAAACCTCTTCCCGTTCACTCCCACTGTACACAATCCCAATGGACCCAAACCCCTTCCCATTCACGCCCACTGTACACAATCCCAATGGACCCAAACCTCTTCCTGTTCACTCCCCTGTACACAATCCCAAAGGACCCAAATCCATTCCCAATCACTCCCACTGTGCACAATCCCAATGATGTGGAGATGCCGGCGTTGGACTGGGGTAAACACAGTAAGAAGTTTAACAACACCAGGCTAAAGTCCAACAGGTTTATTTGGTAGCAAAAGCCACACAAGCTTTCGGAGCTGCAAGCCCCTTCTTCAGGTGAGTGGGAATTCTGTTCACAAACAGAGCATATAAAGACACAAACTCAATTTACATGAATAATGGTTGGAATGCGAATACTTACAACTAATCAAGTCTTTAAGAAACAAAACAATGTGAGTAGAGAGAGCATCAAGACAGGCTAAAAAGGTGTGTATTGTCTCCAGACAAGACAGCCAGTGAAACTCTGTGGGGGTTACAGATAGTGTGACATGAACCCAATATCCCGGTTGAGGCCGTCCTCGTGTGTGCGGAACTTGGCTATCAGTTTCTGCTCAGCGACTCTGCGCCGTCGTGTGTCGCGAAGGCCGCCTTGGAGAACGCTTACCCGAATATCAGAGGCCGAATGCCCGTGACCGCTGAAGTGCTCCCCAACAGGAAGAGAACAGTCTTGCCTGGTGATTGTCGAGCGGTGTTCATTTATCCGTTGTCGCAGCGTCAACGGACGGCCTCAACCGGGATATTGGGTTCATGTCACACTATCTGTAACCCCCCAGAGTTTCACTGGCTGTCTTGTCTGGAGACAATACACATCTTTTTAGCCTGTCTTGATGCTCTCTCCACTCACATTGTTTTGTTTCTTAAAGACTTGATTAGTTGTAAGTATTCGCATTCCAACCATTATTCATGTAAATTGAGTCTGTGTCTTTATATGCTCTGTTTGTGAACAGAATTCCCACTCACCTGAAGAAGGGGCTTGCAGCTCTGAAAGCTTGTGTGGCTTTTGCTACCAAATAAACCTGTTGGACTTTAACCTGGTGTTGTTAAACTTCTCACACTCCCAATGCCAAACCCCTCCCAATTCATTCCCACTGTACACAATCCCAAACGCCTTCCCATTCAGCCCCACTGTACACAATTGCAATGGACCCAAACCCCTTCCCATTCACTCCCATTGTACACAATCCTAATGGACTCAATCCCCTTCCCATTCACTCCCACTGTACACAATCCCAATCCCAAACGCCCTCCCGTTCACTCACACTGTACACAATCCCAATGCACCCAAACCCCTTCCCATTCACTCCCACTGTACACAATCCCAATCCCAAATCCCTTCCCATTCACTCCCACTGTACACAATCCCAATATCAAACCCCTTCCCATTCACTCCCACTGTACACAATCCCAATCCCAAACCCCTCCCATTCACTCACACTGTGCACAATCCCAATATCAAACCCCTTCCCATTCACTCCCACTGTACACAATCCCAATATCAAACCCCTTCCCGTTCACTCCCATTGTACTCAATCCCAATGGACCCAAACCCCTTCCCATTTACTGCCAGTGTACTCAATCCCAATGGACTAAAGCAACTCTTCATTCACTCCCACTTTACACAATTTGAATCCCAAACCCCTTCCCATTAACTAGCACCGTACACAATCCCAATGGACCTAAACCCCTTCCCATTTACTCCCACTGTACACAATCCCAATACCAAATCCCTTCCCATTCACTCCCACTGTACACAATCACAATGGACCAAACCCCTTCCCATTTACTCCCACTGCACACAATCCCAATCCCCTTCCCATTCACTCCCACTGTACACAATCCCAATTGACCCAAAGCCTTTCCCGTTGACTCCCACTGTACACAATCCCACTGGATCCAAACCACTTCCCATTCACTCAGCTGTACACAATCCCAATCCACTTCCCGTTCAATCCCATTGTACACAATTGCAATGGACCCAAACACCTTCCCATTCACTCCCACGTACGCAGTTCCAATCCCAAACCCCATCCCGTGAACTCCCACTGTGCACAATCCCTATCAACCTAAACCCCTTCCCATTCACACCCACTGTACACAATGCCAATGGAGCTAAACCCCTTCCCGTTCACTCCCACTGTACACAACCCCAATCCCCTTTCCGTTCACTCCCACTGTACACAATCCCAAATGACGCAAAGCCCTTCCCGTTCACTCCCACTGTACACAATCCCAATGGATCCAAACCACTTCCCATTCACTCAACTGTACACAATCCCAATCCACTTCCCGTTCACTCCCATTGTACACAATTGCAATGGACCCAAACCCCTTCCCATTCACTCCCACTGTACGCAGTCCCAATCCCAAACCCATTCCCATGCACTCCCATTGTACACAATCCCAATCAACCTGAACCCCTTC